>NW_022639453.1:4555722-4566286 GCF_010583005.1 Odontomachus brunneus
GATTATGCATCATTTTCATTGCAAGACAAAATAATGTTCGAAACGTCAGTATTAACACATCGATGGCCACGTTGTAATTTGAAAAAAGCGGCGCGTAATCCATAATTTGTAATGAAATTTCCCTACTTGCCGCAAATCCAATCGTTATCGTATCTTAAGCACGAACACACCTGCACCTTCGCTGTTGTCTCCCGCGGCGCCTTGCAATTGTTTTCTTGCAGGATTTATAGCCAAGTCACGAATTATCCCATGATAAACTTTGATATTGAATTAAAATACCGAAAACATTGTATACAGAGAGTTTTATAACGAGCACGAATAACTTAGATAATTTGTTGGGAAAAGTATTTTTTTTCTGTTTAATAAAAGACGCCGCATATTATACAGATTTTATTTCGGACAATTAATCTTCAAAAGATTTGTCATGTCTATCAACCAATATTATAAACCGAATTATCCAGTTTCGAAATATTTATAACTTTCATGAATAAATGACATTGACTTGGTATTTTTCATACATTTAACGACGTTTTTTCAATTTTCTCCCTAACGAATTGCCTATGATTCTTGAAATATTCCATGTTTAGCAAACTATATATTGAAGTCACGAGATGTGTCACGTTTGTCCACTTTCCTACAATCACATACTGATATTAATCGCATTGATGTTATGCTAAATTTAAAATAATTTGTCCTAATTGTTTATTGTTACAGTAACGGAAGCTTCTTAGGACCGATCATGAAAAAATATCGAGACAATTTATTATCAATATAACAGAAAAAAGAGTAACACAATTGTAACGAAAGGAGTTTGGGAAAGTTGTGTATACAAGATGTCCCAGCTCAAATCAAATGAGCTGTAGTGGCATTTGTCGTGTGCATATATATTAAGTCAAACTGAAGAAAACAGTGCTCTACCCTTTTCTAATAATTTTGTAATAATTTTTAGTTATTAATTAGGAAACATTAATATATTATCGCGAGCCATCCACTAATTTTCTTTAATTAATAATTAAAAATCTACAATGTTATGAAGAAAATAGTAGAGGACTTTTTTGTTCAGTTTGACTTAATGTACAATCACACGACGGCAGATGTTACCACTACACCTCATCTATCATATCTCGCGTGATTATTCACAAATCTTCTTTAATTAATATCTCGATAATTATTGCGAATTTCACAAAACAGTATAGGACTTTTATGTTCATTTTAATCTGTATTACTACGAGAATTTCGGAGGTTTTGCAGCACCCAGAATGTCCTGGGAATAATATCATGAGAATGGGAGTTAATAGAACACTATATGCAATATGTTTATACTTCGGTCATTGTTTATGAGTCACATACGTTTTAATATTTGAGACTTTTACGATGCGGAGAAATACTAGATTTGGCTTCCAGGCTGAGGTTGCATTTTTTGTGAACTTGTTTCCAACATCTCATGAATATTTTTAATTCATTTTATCAGGAAGAGAAGCAACTTGATACTTAGTTGCCTGATACTTGATACTTGAATCGCTTCTTAGTAAGTGCTTCTTAATAAGTGTTTCCTTGTAAATGGAGATTGATTAATTAATGGCAGGTAGGGTGGAAAATCTGTTGCATTGGCCTAATATATAAAAAATCTTAATTGCGTTTAATCATGTTTAGAAATCAAAGTTTTTGACAGAATGAAACGTGGATCTCTCTCTCTCTCTCTCACTCTCTCACTCTCACTCTCACTCTCACTCTCACTCTCTCTCTCTCGACGCAAATTATTTATTCACCGTTGCATAATGTAGTATTCACGCTACGTGCATTTACATTCGAGTACATTCTGGAGACGTTCGTAAAGTGGTTTATCTTCGTTCCAAATACTCTGTAGTTCGTATTTGTATTCCTAAAATAGCTTACTATAGCAATGTTAAGGGAAAAAATGAAATGCTTTTACAAGGTCGGCCGATGAATATAGATAGAAAGAAAAGAAAAGCCGAATCTTCATCAATATAACAATTGTTAGTTTGCGAAAAGGAAGAGTGCGTAAATATCAAGAACAAGAAGCCTAATAGTAAGTTCGTCTAACAACAACACAAATCATTTTCAAACGAGCATATAGCAATACTCTTTTCCTACAACGTATAGTAAAAAAATTTTAATTATTGTTCGGCTCTTTTGTAAAACTGCAATTTTTTATTATGTGTGCAGTAAAACGTAGTATGTAAAACGTTTTAATGTGTTTTTTAACACGCATCCAGAAATGTCATGCCGGAAAGCCACTGCTAAGAAAATGAGAAAATCAATAACAAATTATAAATAATGGTGAAGCGATTTGGAGAGACAAAAACTGTCGATGATTTATTGAAACGAAAAACAAACAACGAGCAAAGAGAAGCAACGGATTATAGAGATGATCCATTAAGAGTACTTTTTTGTAAGTACATAATAAGATATTAGAAATCTACAAAAGATTTTATCCCGTCCATTGACATACAAATTCGACAATAATACACTAACTAAATCATTTTTGTGTAATCGATTTTTTATAAAACGGTAATTATTTTAATAAAAAATGAAAGTAATATCTTATTTATTGGCTTGAGTTTAAAAAAGAAACTTCTTTTCGTTCATGAGTTATTAAGAAAAAACGATAATGTTATAGAATTTTTAACACTCTGCATCTCTGAAATAAGACCTTTGAAACTACAGTGATTGATCAAATTATTAGAGTCACACGCATAAATTAACGATTTCACAAATTAGTATTGAATACCTGTTTGCTGCCCCTGCTCCAGGAATCTAAATGATGAATATATATTTATGCATGATTCTACACCATGCCATAAAACTAAAATGTCACAGGATTTTTGAATAAAAAAAAAGTGAGTATTCTTGACTGGTTAGGAAATTTTCTAGAACTCAACTCTATAAAAAACCTCTATCAGCTATTAAAATGAAAAATATCTAAGAAAATCATCACAAATAGGCAGCGATTATTTGAGCGCCTGATTGACATATGGTACAAAAACGAAGAAAATAAGATAAATGTATTGAAAATACGCAAAAAAATTGAGGCAGTCATCTCAACCAAGGAAGATGGTACTAAATATTAATTGTATTAATTATATGTTTATTTTATAAGCTCATTTGTTTTCTTTTTTAATTAAAATATCATGTAGTAATAGTTAATTAAAATTAATTCGAATAGAAACTTTGATAATATGAGTTTATTGCAACATCAACTTAAAAAAATTAATTTTTGCACTGTGGCTCTAATAATTTGATCGATCATTATATATGTTACTATGAACTTTTCTTCATAAAATAGTGTCAAAAATTAATTCCGGAAATGTAACAAAATATAAAATATAACTAAATTATATAACTTGTAATTTTAAAACTTAATTTTTATAACAAAAAATGAATGGAAATACACATATTTTATTATATTAAGGGGAGAAATACCTTTAGAAAGCCAAAAAGAAGCAGATTTTCGCGATTTTTTTTGGAAGGAAAATATTTGTTAAACAACTTTGAAACTTTCACTACTTTTTATTAGTATTTTTAACTTTTACGGCGAATTTTTTCAGTCAGGAAAAATAAAAAATGGCGAGGTTATTACATGATGAGTGGAGGATGTCGGTGTGTGCACGCTTGATTGGCGTACAAGATGGCGTCTGCTGTATCGATCTGAAACAAAAAATTTAAAGTTTTCCATTAGTAAGGTTACGCTGTCGATGAATCTAAAAAAGTGGAAAAACAATCGAAATTCTAAAATTGGCACGCTTTTAAACATTTTTTCCGATTTTTCACGAAAATTTAGCTCTATTTTACAATAAAAAATTATTTGTTTAAATAATTAATTAAAACATTTAAGTTCACCGACAAAAGCATGATATAATACAGATGTGTGCAAAATTTCAAGGCGATTGGTCAAATAGTTTTTGACCAATCTTGCACGCCAATTTCAAAAACATCGTTTTGAGAAAGCACGTTTAAAGTTTTGTAGAGAAAAAAGTATGAGTTCTCATGACTTACCGTCTTGTCTGCAATTCTAGGGCGCTACAATAGTACTTCAGCTTCCTCATAAAGTTGATTTTCCTCCAAATGTTTTTCTCTATGTACTTTATGAGCTTCCTTGGTCGTTAACGAGCTGCGCCGCTCCTGTCAAATCTCTCGGAGTTCATCAATGTTGTCAGCATACGTTTTGCATTGCTTTCCAATGATGATATCTACGGTGCTCATGGTTCGTAAAATAGAAGCATATTCTTCATTAAACAACCCGGCTGCCATATATGCTGCAATTTCAATGATTTTCACTCCAGAATGCAAGTGCTTTGGAGCGAAGCGCTAAAGAATTGAATTAAAATTTTCGTTAGCATTCTGTGTATGGCCAAGCATCTTTGGAGTAGATCTTGTGACAGGTCTTTATAGATAGGAAGAATATACTGTATGTCTGGATGCAGTGGTGCAAGGTGTCCCAAAAGTTCCAAACTTGCTCCAATAACTTGAGCCTTTACCACTTGCATCAGTTGCAAGGTTGCCACTGAAACGTCTTTTACGCGGATTCGATGCTCGGGATGTCACATCTCTACTTCCTTTCGAATACGACTTCATTTTGAGTTTTCAAAACTGTTCCGTACAAACCGAATTTCGAAGCTAAACTGATTGCGACACTGGTGCCGATCCTCTCTAGTAAAGGCAGTTGGGCGATGTATAATAGTTCTTTAACTTGAAATATTTCATAAACACTTCTTTCAAAACATCTGTTCTACCCGAATTAACGGTACAAGAATTAGAAAAGAGGAGATTATGAAAGGCTGCCTGCTGCAAGCGATCGTTTATACCTTCGCGGCGCGCTTCGGCGTCCAGCAAGGATGGGTCACAGGCTATAACAACAGAAGGATTTCAAATATCGCTTTAAAACTTTGGAATCATATTCTTGAGAGGTTGTAATAACATTTTATGAAAAAAATTTTTTTTAAATTTTTGAAAGTTCTAAAGATATTTCCCCCCTTAATATTAAAATATTTTTGTATTAATAAATCAATCGCCATTATTGTTGGTAATTGCCTGACATCTTGAAGACAATCTTGAGTTGTTTGACATCTTGAATATTTTTCACTAATCTTGAATATTTTCCACCAACAGAATATCCTTTGCATAAAAAATCTTTATATCTTATTATTTATTAGACCAAGACTATATATATTTAATCATTAAAAGGAAAATTTGTTGAATAGAAATTATATATTTATATTTATATTCTTAAGGGGATGCTTGGAGTCGATGACGAATTCGAACAATGTCGATAATGCAGAGACGATTGTCACTAACATAATCACGCTATCCTTTTCGTATTTCTTGTCTATATAGACATGAATGTGTGTTGCTTTGTTTAACAATATTTAACGAAAAACTTAATCATATATGTGTAGAAATTTTTCTGAAAACTTTTTCGATATTCTTAAGCTTCCAAATGCAGATGCGAAGGTAGAGCAATGTTCTTAAAAATTTTTTTGTTTGGAGCATCCACACTTTCGGTATCTGCGAAACTTTTGGATTAGACAAATATTATGCTAACTTATAGCTTGAGATTTTACATTAAAATTTTTTTGTCTGTTTTTATCACATATCGAGTAATGCTCTTATTTCTTTTTGCACGTATTTTCATTGCGTAAAAACATTTGTAATTCTGTGTAACCAATACGACGTAAACTTTGCAGAAAAATGTCAATAAAGTCTTCTGTCAGTAAAGTTTTCAGTTTTAGCATTCCTTTAATTGTGATCGATATCTTCTTGTGTTCAAAACTGTTGACTCTTTACTGTTTTTTGAACAGTAGATATTTCTTCACTTTGCTTCTCCATTTGAAGCCATAAATATATAGACAACACTTTAAATACTTTCATGGTACATATTTACATTCTCTTCTATACCGCTTATTCTTTATGTAACAGTAATTAATAATTTTTAGAGTTTACCGATCTCTTAATATATATTATAGAGTATTAATATATATTATAGAGATGATAGTTAAAAATGATATAGAGGAAGATCTAAATAGAGGATAACATTCTAATTACAAATCTAACTAACAAGGAGATGCCACAATTTGCTAAATCGATTTCTGAACGAGTCATAGCACGTTCGCTAGCTGCGATGTTGAGCATCAACATCCTAACGGGATTTGTACCAATAGGCCTTTGTTTATGAGAAATTACAGTATAAAGTTTGTATCGCGGGACTGTATCACAGATATGGCTAATGTTGCTACTAGCTTTCAACGAGTCGGCATAACTGAACAGACTGAGGCTCCCACGTCGAACATTTTTGAGTCGGCAGCGAGCTTTCGAATCCCGGCGACGAGTTGTCCGTGTGCGGTTTTTTCTTTTTACCTTAGGGCATGTAATTAATGTTTTTCAAATATAATACATTTGTTTTGCATATGTCTTTCGTCTTTATGCTATTAATCAAGGATAATTAAATGAGAAACAACAATAACAATAAACCATATACAAATGCGTGCAAAATATAAGTCAACATAACTTGCAAATAATATCGCTGAAATGTATAGCAATCTACCTGCCTTGCAATGTCTGTTTTTATAGGCAGATTAAAAGTATGATAACGAGAATGTACAACTATCCTAATATATTTACAAGCGATAAAAATATATATTTGGACATTCGAGGTTCGAATACGATGCACATACAATCATTTTCTTGCTATTTAAGAAATTGTCACAATTGTTCAGATATATTTGTGATACAGTCCCGCAACCCAAACTTTATACTCTAATTTCTCACAAATAAAGGCCCATTGGCACAAACCCCGTTAGGATGTTGATGCTCAACATCGCAACTGGCAAACGTACTATGACTCGTTCAAAAAACAATTTAGCAGGTTGTGGCATCTCCTTGTAAGATTAAAAACTAATCTTAACTTCTTTCGATAAATATGTTGAAAAAGGTACTCACCTTCAATGAGCTTGACGTTAACGTATGTTATCAAGATCATTCTTTTGAGTAAATATAATTAGGTTTCAGCCGTTTTTATTGTTTATTAAGAAATTATTAACCAGAAAAGTTTGAATTAAGAAAATTTATTAAGAAGTTATTTACTAAAGAAGTTGGCCTCTTATTTTGCAAAAACTGAACCTAAACCTAAACTAACTTAACCTAAATTGTATCATTTTGATATTGGTATATATTATTAATATATGTATAAATCTACGTGCCACTACGTCTACGATGTCGAAAAAAGATTTACATTTTGTTTCAAAAAGATTCTTATGCAGTTTGGGACGCAGCTCAATGGTTCAATGAGAAAACTTAACTTTTGGGAATGAATTAGAAACAAGCTTTTTTATTGGACCATCGGCTGTGTTCCAAAACATATCGAGAAAAATATTCGAACTATTTTGAAACAAAATATACATGTACATCTCTTAATAACGTATGATAATATCAAATACAGATTAGGTTAGATTAGTTTAAATTAGAATACATTAGTTCTTTTGCGGAATAAATGTGGCGAAATCTACATGTATTGTTTTTACATACATATCAGAAAATTACGTTTTAAGCACTTATATTAACCGATATGTTCTTTATATTTCTTTTATTGATAACTTTTTAATAAAGAATGAGTGACGAATAAAATCTTTTAAAGATTTTAGAATCAAGGTTTTGATAATATGTGTAAAACTCAAGTTTATTGGAGCTATTTCACTTACTTCCGAACTCACATATTTACCGAAAAAACTAAAATTAATTTTGTTATATCTGCATAATCAGGACCGTCTCATTAATACTTTCTACATGTTATTTTTAACTATCATTTTTATAATATATATTAATAACAAAAGAATTATGTGATATAAAGTATATTATCTTTTTTATATATTTACGATAAAAGTTTCAGTAAAATTATTAGTTTAGATTTGCGTTTCAATATCTTAATGCGTCTGTTTTTATGAATATATGATACGCAATTCACAGTTTAATTCTAAATTCAATTTTTTATCTTTATCTATATACATATTTATGTACCTGATACATAAGTTTATTTTATCTTTAATTAAATATATATTCTTCATTTATGATATGATACTAGAAAAAATTTGTTTGCTGTTTTCTTTTAGTATTTTATTACTTCGTATAGAATTTTTAACATTCTGTCTTTCTCAAATGAGCCTTTTGAGACTATATGTGTGTTTATAAGAACTTCTCTTCTTAAAAATTAACATCTAAAACTGGACAGTACTTAATAAATATTTTATATATAAGCACTATTATGTTTCTCTGTTTATGAGTCAATTTCTCAGACGAACTACATAATTATATATATCATTCGCGTCTACTCTATCCTGGTACTATTCGCGTGTGAGTCAGAATGGACAAATAATTTTGCGGCAGACTAGGAGGTTGCAGGGAAAAATTCACAGAAGAAAGGAACGAAGAAAATGCAAAAGAAGCCTGGAAAGCACGTGATATCTAAAGTTGCACCTCAGAGTCCGGATGCGCGCTGCGTCACGTCGGATAGTCGCTCGGAACTCCGTCGCGTTCCAATTTCCGTACTAGCATTGTAGCCGCGCGTGAGTTGCGACAGTGCTCGTACATTTGAGGCATCATAGTTGGTATGGCCGGCCGGGGCGCGTTAATCCCGCGTTTATATTCGTGTGAAACTTTTTAATTGTCTTACGGTGTGCGGCGGTGAATTTTCCGATATTTTTCGACGACAGTGCGGGAACACGCGGCTTTTCACGAGCGTAGTTTACAATGGCGATATCGCGGAACATGCACGCGTACGCGCCCGCGCAAGAGCTAGCATTCGTCGAACTCTAGCTGTCGAGCTAAATATCCCACATCCAATTCGCTAGTAATCGAATGTTACCAACACATGTTCTCCGGCAGACTGGATATTCAAAGTGTCATTGCCTTGCGAACATCTCTTTCCGAATATAAGCTTGTAAAGGAATCTACGTTGCGACT
The DNA here is from genome assembly GCF_010583005.1 of Odontomachus brunneus. Lineage (NCBI taxonomy): Eukaryota > Metazoa > Arthropoda > Insecta > Hymenoptera > Formicidae > Odontomachus > Odontomachus brunneus. The sequence goes on from NW_022639453.1 coordinate 4,564,696, forward strand.
CTCTACGAGAAAGAAGAGACAAAATGAAGAAGAGACAAAATGGAGAGATCTAGAGCGACGTGTAGTAACGAAGCAGAGTTTCATACGGCACTCTCGTGCCCTACTGGCTTTCCAGCCTTCTATCGAGTTAGTTTATCGTGCCGCGAATTCACTCTATGTATGAGTCGCTTGTAAAAGCCGTAGGTAGCGAACAAACCCGACCGCCAGTACGGTAAGAGACAAGTACGACCGACGAATACGTGATCGCGGGCTTTTTTTGCAACTGAACGTAGTAGCACGCCGCGAGGTAACACTGTTACCTTATCTGCCGAGAACTGTCGTGATTGTCGATTCATTGTGTATAACTCGAATTTCAGATAATTTTCTACTTCTATAAGGGCAGAATGAGTATATCGTTAGCGTGAGTGAATCATTTTTCGTACGGGCCGTATGCAGAAGCGATATTCGAACCGTAATATAAATCGATATACGAACTGCTGAAGCTTAAGATAAAAAGTGCTGCTGAAGCTTAAGATAAAAAGTTCACAAGCTTCTTTTAAAGATTGTTTCGTGTTTATTCGATACTATCGTAGCATAAATTGAAATATATTTGATGAGATATGGTATAACGATGTAAAGTTGTTTTTTTCTCATTTATTTACTTATCGTGCACTGATATAAGCAAAAAGAGCCTTGCTATTATCAAGAGACACGGTAGTGTCTCCCGCCAAGTACGCGTATAAGCGAAGCGACGCGCACGAACGGCGCACAGTGGGGCGAAAGCGCAAATTCCAGGACATATGGTATATATGGATTTTGTAATATGTTTCGGGATACGTTATCATGCAAAATATTTAGTAAAATACTTTTATTTTTTTTAATTATATCGCAATTTGCATTATGGCTAACAGAATAATATCTACAGGCCGTCAAAGTAACATTGCTCGAACGTCTGCGTAACGTTACCATGATACGCCTTCCAACTCAATTTTAAAGCCCGTATTCATAACCAAATTTTATATCTAAATTTTATATCTAATTATTATATCTAGATATAAAAATTTTATATCTAAGACTGTGTTAAGTTTATCTCCAAATACTGTACGGGTCATTTTATTGGCTAGAGAATGTGAAGATTATAAACTTAAGACAACCTTAAATATAAGATCTGAATATGAATACGAGTCTGAGGCCGGTATTCATAGTCGAATCTTATTCCAAGACCATTTTAAATAATGTCTTAAGATGCGAATACGGTTCTATGATCGTTTCATGACATCTTAAGACAGTACTTAAGATGATCTTAAATATAAGATCGGACTATGAATATCGACCTAAGCCCGTTCTTATGTTTAAGATCATCTTAAGTACTGTCTTAAGATGTCATGAACCAATCACAGAGCCTTTTCGTATCTTAAGACATTACTTAAGATAGCCTTGAAATAAAATTCGACTATGATTACCGGCCTAAGACACGTATATAAATATATATTTTTGTCAATATATATGATAATATCAGCTTCGTGTTACTATATAAATGTAATTTCTTGCACAAATTTCTGACAATGTTTATTTTCTTTATCTATCATTTTTTCGAATTGAGATTTTGAAA
>NW_022639453.1:4568573-4570029 GCF_010583005.1 Odontomachus brunneus
ATATATATATATATATATATATATATGTATGTGTGTATGTGTGTGTGTGTGTATGTTTTTACATTAAACTTTTCAATAAAATGTTATGTATAGCAAAGCGAAATTGACTTGTTTAATTCGAATTTGGAAACGAAATTATTTTGTGGCTTCTACTGCAACCTAAATTGCTCAATGTTTGCACTGATAATTTAGAACAATTTTACATAATTTTATAGTTATTGATAAAGAAACTGAAAACATTAATAGATTGTGCGAGTCGTTTTTGTTAATAAATTTTTCAGAAAAATGAATAACGATAGACCGTATTTCCAAATTGTTACACAAATGTACATGTTGCCGAAAACGTATCTTATATTTATTATATTATGAAATTATGAAAAATCCATAATGAGTTCATAAGCATATAATCCTTGTTTTTTAAATTAATATAAGAAAGAAATTGAAAGAAATCTCTTTACGTACAACGTTAGTAATAGAGAGTGCTTCAATACAAATATAGAATTGGTCGAGAGGTGTCCAAATATCGAATACCAATTCAATAGGATATACTAATTAAATAAGACGGTAGTCACTCCAATTCAGAATACACTCAATTCGTGATATTGAATTAAAATATACCGCCACCTTTACAGGCGAGCGCAAGTCTGCAATGACGTTTTGTCTAATACTATATTGTATTATATTGATATCGTATTTTTATACAGACTTTCTATGTAGACGTATTTTTATTATTATAAAGTTTATTTGTGTAGAAGATTTCATTAGTTATTATAAATACATCTTGCCGATATAATATTACGACTGATACTATTATTTATTAATAAGAAATTTACATTCAAAATATTTAGAATAGAGAGGCTAAAGAGAGAGACTAAGGAGAGAGAGGAAGGAAGAAATAATATTGAAAAAAGGGAAAAATAGAAAAAAAGAAAGGAAATACATACATTCTATGCTCAATATTTCCATAAACAAGAATCTTTTCAGTATTATTTGATATAATCAAAGTCATAATTTAAGTTTAAAATAAGTACACGCGAAATATACCATAAAATAAAATTATTTTTTTCTTATGGGCAAAAAAATAAAATTTTCAAATTCATTGGTGGCTATAAATATTTAATTAATAAATTATATGCAACCAACTTATCGAACTATACGTTCTTTCAACTAGGATAAGAAATTATAATTATGTTGAAATTTCGACTAGTAAGACGTATTAGAAAATTTATTATTACGTATCTATAATATAATATAATTATGACGGAGCTATATTATTTTATTTACATAAGTAGAATATTTTAGTGTTTCTTTTTATATAAGTTCATTTTAATGTTTTCTTGTTTCCAAGTAGTATACCCAGACAGCACAAATCTTCTCAGGATGTCTTGAGGATGTCCTGAGGACGTTCCGATGTCCTAAGGACATCCACAGAACGTCCATGGGATATCGTGTGCTG
>NW_022639453.1:4570039-4574853 GCF_010583005.1 Odontomachus brunneus
TTCCAACTCAATTTTAAAGCCCGTATTCATAACCAAATTTTATATCTAAATTTTATATCTAATTATTATATCTAGATATAAAAATTTTATATCTAAGACTGTGTTAAGTTTATCTCCAAATACTGTACGGGTCATTTTATTGGCTAGAGAATGTGAAGATTATAAACTTAAGACAACCTTAAATATAAGATCTGAATATGAATACGAGTCTGAGGCCGGTATTCATAGTCGAATCTTATTCCAAGACCATTTTAAATAATGTCTTAAGATGCGAATACGGTTCTATGATCGTTTCATGACATCTTAAGACAGTACTTAAGATGATCTTAAATATAAGATCGGACTATGAATATCGACCTAAGCCCGTTCTTATGTTTAAGATCATCTTAAGTACTGTCTTAAGATGTCATGAACCAATCACAGAGCCTTTTCGTATCTTAAGACATTACTTAAGATAGCCTTGAAATAAAATTCGACTATGATTACCGGCCTAAGACACGTATATAAATATATATTTTTGTCAATATATATGATAATATCAGCTTCGTGTTACTATATAAATGTAATTTCTTGCACAAATTTCTGACAATGTTTATTTTCTTTATCTATCATTTTTTCGAATTGAGATTTTGAAAGTACAACATTTATTGAAAGTTATAAAAAAAAGTTCATAATAGTTCGTCCAACACTTAACATATTTCGAAAATATATATCTAAGGCTATATGAATGTGTTGAGATCAGGTACCTATAGATGCCTATTTGCAATATATACTTTTCTAAAGATACTCTAATTGGGAATTATCTGACAGTTGACCTGTAGACACCTCATCTCGACACATTCACATAGTCTTAGATATATATTTTCGAAATATGTTAAGTGTGGGACGAACAATTCCGAACTTTTTTTATAACTCTCAAAAAATGTTGTACTTTCATGACAAAATTCCCAATTAGAGTATCTTCAAAAAAGTATATATTGCAAATGGGCACCTATAGGGACCTGATCTCAACACATTCAGCCTTAGATATATATTTTCGAAATATGTTAAGTGTGGGACGAACTATTACGAACTTTTTTTATAACTTTCGATAAATGTTATACTTTCAAAATCTCAATTCGAAAAAATGATAGATAAAGAAAATAAACATTGTCAGAAATTTGTGCAAGAAATTACATTTATATAGTAACACGAAACTGATATTATTATATATATTGACAAAAATATATATTTATACACGTATCTTAGACTCGTATTCATACTCAGATCTTATATTTAAGGTCGTCTTAAGTTTATAATCTTCACATTCTCTAGCCAATAAAATAACCCGTACAGTATTTGAAGATGAACTTAAGACAGTCTTAGATATAAAATTTGGCTATCAATACAGACTTTAAAATTGAATTGGATGGCGTATCATGGTAACGTTACGCAGACGTTCGAGCAATGTTACTTTGACGGCTTGTAGATATTATTCTGTTAGCCATAATGCATATTGTGATATAATTAAAAAAAGTAAAAGTATTTTACTTAATTTTTTTTTCATGATAACGTGTCGCGAAACATATTACAAAATCCATATATATCTAATGTCCCGGAATTTGTGCTTTCGCCCCACTGTGCGGCGAGACTGGCCGTGTATATTTACGCGAAGCATCTAGTTGCTCGGAGGCAAGATTATCCTTCTGCTATAACGGCTGAATTGACGAGATTCTTGCTAGATTCAATCGGTTCCTTGTATTTACATTACTTAAGAAAACTCCCCACCAAAATATTCTACATATCTTCTACGCCGAGTTATTTTAGCTCAAAGTATGAAATTACTGAATTTTACATCTTTGAATTTCGTCGTCGTCAAAATGTACAGTTGCGACTCAAAAACTAGATGGCGTCTGTGGTCTTGTGTCACGTAATCCATGAGCATGCTATGCGATACACGCGCACATATACACACAGATATGTAACAAGCAAACAAGAGAGAGAGAGAGAGAGAGAGAGAGAGAGAGAGAGAGAGAAAGTCAATTATTCTTATATTATTTCTTAGTTTTCATTGTATATTATTCTCGTAACAATCGACTGTGATTGATCAGTTTGTTTACTGTTTATATCTTACTGCCTACTGCCAATCTGCCTACTGCCCGTTGTAGATGGCCCTTGAGGTAGCAGCCATGATATAAAAATCTTCGGCATCAATCGTTCAATAATGTTAGCCGTATTATATTATTATGAGTTCTTTTGTGTTATTTATAATTCTGCGTCATACTGAAAAAAGTCTAAATGTTAGAACTGAAATGTTTGTAATTTCACTTATTTTTGTAATTATAAATATCATTGTTTTTGCTGTATTAACGATATTAGCTCTTACTTGCCTTTATTTTATATTTGCAATTATACACCTTGAGAGCGTCATCTTGTTTATCATGGAATATATTAAAATCGGCAATCAATTGTCGCAATCGTTGCATACTACGCAGTCATTATTTCATAAAATATCATATACAGAGTGAGAGAGAAAGGGAAGAGGAGAGTTCGTTATTGATTCGATATAATTATTTTATTAACATGTCGGTCGAACGTTTTAACAAAATGGTTAAAAATCTGATCGGTAGACCCGATAAATTATATTGCAGTATTCTGTTTGTCCATTAACGCAGTTAAAAGGGATACAGGCATGCTGATTGCGATTGAAATTAGTTATTAATTTGCTAATATCTTGAAACTGTATTGTATATAAAGGAAAAAGATAAATATACTGAATACATAAAAACTCCGGAAACATTAAAAATAATATAGTTAAAAGACCAACGTACTTAAAGAATGTATCTATGGAAATTGTTAAAAAAGACGCTTATATAGGCCAATAAGTTAAATCTTTCTATATATTTTTAGTGAATAAATTTTATGCATGTATTATAACTGTCGTATATTATGGATTAAGAATTTTATATTATATAAAATATATTTTTCTATATACGTCTAGACACAGCCAGTTTAATCTTGTTAGAGCTAATTTATTAAAATCAGAAAAAAAAATGATTTAAGATCGTATCACGCTAGGTATTGTATTTTGAATGATGCATTAAGGGGGTTAATCATAAATTTACATTTCAAGTATTATAAATTATAAATTTTTCATTATTAATTTTGCTGTATTTTCAAAATAAAACAGTCTATAATTCTGAAATATTTGTATATAATGTTTATTTATTAATTTTTAATATCACTAGTTTTTAGAAAATCTCAAATATAGTTTAGATTAGAACATTAAAAATAGAAGTTAAAAAAACATCTTAAGGAACACATATAAAAGTATTAAATTTATTTGCAAATATCTCTCAGTTTCCAATCTTGTTCTAATTTCAAGCATTGGAATGATATTTTAATATATATATATATATATATATATATATATATATATATATTAAAATATCATTCCAATGCTTGAAATTAGAACAAGATTGGAAACTGAGAGATATTTGCAAATAAATTTAATACTTTTATATGTGTTCCTTAAGATGTTTTTTTAACTTCTATTTTTAATGTTCTAATCTAAACTATATTTGAGATTTTCTAAAAACTAGTGATATTAAAAATTAATAAATAAACATTATATACAAATATTTCAGAATTATAGACTGTTTTATTTTGAAAATACAGCAAAATTAATAATGAAAAATTTATAATTTATAATACTTGAAATGTAAATTTATGATTAACCCCCTTAATGCATCATTCAAAATACAATACCTAGCGTGATACGATCTTAAATCATTTTTTTTTCTGATTTTAATAAATTAGCTCTAACAAGATTAAACTGGCTGTGTCTAGACGTATATAGAAAAATATATTTTATATAATATAAAATTCTTAATCCATAATATACGACAGTTATAATACATGCATAAAATTTATTCACTAAAAATATATAGAAAGATTTAACTTATTGGCCTATATAAGCGTCTTTTTTAACAATTTCCATAGATACATTCTTTAAGTACGTTGGTCTTTTAACTATATTATTTTTAATGTTTCCGGAGTTTTTATGTATTCAGTATATTTATCTTTTTCCTTTATATACAATACAGTTTCAAGATATTAGCAAATTAATAACTAATTTCAATCGCAATCAGCATGCCTGTATCCCTTTTAACTGCGTTAATGGACAAACAGAATACTGCAATATAATTTATCGGGTCTACCGATCAGATTTTTAACCATTTTGTTAAAACGTTCGACCGACATGTTAATAAAATAATTATATCGAATCAATAACGAACTCTCCTCTTCCCTTTCTCTCTCACTCTGTATATGATATTTTATGAAATAATGACTGCGTAGTATGCAACGATTGCGACAATTGATTGCCGATTTTAATATATTCCATGATAAACAAGATGACGCTCTCAAGGTGTATAATTGCAAATATAAAATAAAGGCAAGTAAGAGCTAATATCGTTAATACAGCAAAAACAATGATATTTATAATTACAAAAATAAGTGAAATTACAAACATTTCAGTTCTAACATTTAGACTTTTTTCAGTATGACGCAGAATTATAAATAACACAAAAGAACTCATAATAATATAATACGGCTAACATTATTGAACGATTGATGCCGAAGATTTTTATATCATGGCTGCTACCTCAAGGGCCATCTACAACGGGCAGTAGGCAGATTGGCAGTAGGCAGTAAGATATAAACAGTAAACAAACTGATCAATCACAGTCGATTGTTACGAGAATAATATACAATGAAAACTAAGAAATAATATAAGAATAATTGACTTTCTCTCTCTCTCTCTCTCTCTCTCT
>NW_022639453.1:4576126-4579252 GCF_010583005.1 Odontomachus brunneus
ATATATATATATATATATATATATATGTATGTGTGTATGTGTGTGTGTGTGTATGTTTTTACATTAAACTTTTCAATAAAATGTTATGTATAGCAAAGCGAAATTGACTTGTTTAATTCGAATTTGGAAACGAAATTATTTTGTGGCTTCTACTGCAACCTAAATTGCTCAATGTTTGCACTGATAATTTAGAACAATTTTACATAATTTTATAGTTATTGATAAAGAAACTGAAAACATTAATAGATTGTGCGAGTCGTTTTTGTTAATAAATTTTTCAGAAAAATGAATAACGATAGACCGTATTTCCAAATTGTTACACAAATGTACATGTTGCCGAAAACGTATCTTATATTTATTATATTATGAAATTATGAAAAATCCATAATGAGTTCATAAGCATATAATCCTTGTTTTTTAAATTAATATAAGAAAGAAATTGAAAGAAATCTCTTTACGTACAACGTTAGTAATAGAGAGTGCTTCAATACAAATATAGAATTGGTCGAGAGGTGTCCAAATATCGAATACCAATTCAATAGGATATACTAATTAAATAAGACGGTAGTCACTCCAATTCAGAATACACTCAATTCGTGATATTGAATTAAAATATACCGCCACCTTTACAGGCGAGCGCAAGTCTGCAATGACGTTTTGTCTAATACTATATTGTATTATATTGATATCGTATTTTTATACAGACTTTCTATGTAGACGTATTTTTATTATTATAAAGTTTATTTGTGTAGAAGATTTCATTAGTTATTATAAATACATCTTGCCGATATAATATTACGACTGATACTATTATTTATTAATAAGAAATTTACATTCAAAATATTTAGAATAGAGAGGCTAAAGAGAGAGACTAAGGAGAGAGAGGAAGGAAGAAATAATATTGAAAAAAGGGAAAAATAGAAAAAAAGAAAGGAAATACATACATTCTATGCTCAATATTTCCATAAACAAGAATCTTTTCAGTATTATTTGATATAATCAAAGTCATAATTTAAGTTTAAAATAAGTACACGCGAAATATACCATAAAATAAAATTATTTTTTTCTTATGGGCAAAAAAATAAAATTTTCAAATTCATTGGTGGCTATAAATATTTAATTAATAAATTATATGCAACCAACTTATCGAACTATACGTTCTTTCAACTAGGATAAGAAATTATAATTATGTTGAAATTTCGACTAGTAAGACGTATTAGAAAATTTATTATTACGTATCTATAATATAATATAATTATGACGGAGCTATATTATTTTATTTACATAAGTAGAATATTTTAGTGTTTCTTTTTATATAAGTTCATTTTAATGTTTTCTTGTTTCCAAGTAGTATACCCAGACAGCACAAATCTTCTCAGGATGTCTTGAGGATGTCCTGAGGACGTTCCGATGTCCTAAGGACATCCACAGAACGTCCATGGGATATCGTGTGCTGTTTGTGATAGGACTAGATAATAGGATTTATCTTGCTAAGAAATATACTAAGCTTCTTAAGTATAAGTAATCCTCTCAGTTCTTAAAATGTAAATAGTCTATATGAATATTTAAATGTAATTAATAACTTTATATACATACACGAGCGTAGCACAGCAGATAGCGCACTGGTCTACCGTGATAGAGGTAGTCCCAGGTTCGACTCCCGGTAGAGCCGAAAATTTTCATATGCTCGTGCTCTCTCAGAAGGCAGTGGCAACCCATCGACAACAGTATCCTTGTAATATAAACGAAAATTCAAATTAAACGCTTCAAATCGACTGCTATTTTGATATCACTATGTTGAAAAAAATACCCATGACATATTTTTTAACTTAAAGTGTCGAGAACATGTTTTAGACACTTTCCTGAGCGATAACTCGGGACTAATACGTTTTTATGGAGAAAATAGCGAAAGAAGAAAAAATTAGCCTTAAAAACATGCGTTTTGCAATTTTATTTTGCAAAAATTTTGCATAAATTACGATTAATTTGTTTTTATTTTCTCAACACCATTTCATAGAGCGACATCGAAATTGGTAGGAATGGTACTCTTTATAAACAACAGACCTCATTTCCGTAGTAAAATAAATGGCTCAAATTAACGTAAAATTTCAGCACATTTGGGTGTTAATGGGTTAAGTAAGTGAGTTGTATTAAGAATAGCGACAATATTTAGTTATCCTTTATTAATAGTGTAATCGATTTTTTGAGTTATAAAAAGAAAATACCTCACATGTTCAGCATAGCAGTCTGCGACTTCAGCGCAAGAGGGAAGTAACTGTCAAATACACACCATTACTAATTTATATGCAACTTTCACTGCTTATTCGTTAAGTTTAGATTATTCTTGTTTAAAAATTATTGCTAAAAAAAGATTGCTTTTTCTGGATATAAAGAATCGCATCTTGCATTTCCTGCGATTATTCTGGAACACTCTATATATAAATATAATATAATATACTTCTATATATAAATCGATAAAAACTCATTTATATGCTTTTATAAAAAGCATTGGCGCTAGACTTTTACTACTTTTAATTGATGCTAAATAATTCTTACTTTATTAGTTATACGATTTACGCCGCGCATTCAATTAATAAAGTTAATGACCTTTGGGTTTGATAAAAAGTTCGATAAAAAGTTCTACTGAATATTATAAATTTGAATAATTTCACACGTCGAGGTGCGTGACTTAATATATCACATATAAATAAATAAATATATATATATATATATATATATATATATATATATATATACAGGGTGTCCCGCGTAAGACGATTGAAAAAAGACCTATACAATTTTTGTTAACTTTTATCTGTTCTACTTATATTTTTCTTTTCGTACGTCTTACGCGGGACATAATAAATGTTTTATGGGGGCATATGAAAACTCTCATTTATGAGACACCTATTGAAATAGAAGCAGAATTGGTAGCCCGAATTACTGCTGCAGGTTCAGAATATTCCTGCAGTCTTCGAGCGTGTGAGACAATCAATGTTTCGACGATGTCACTTTGTGTTGAAGCAAATGGAGGAATTTTTGAATATTCATTATAAATTGAGCTAATCAATTGCGTATTTTTGTTCCGTTCTTTTGTTCATTGTTTGTTAAAGATTAAAATATATA
>NW_022639453.1:4579262-4579590 GCF_010583005.1 Odontomachus brunneus
GAATTACTGCTGCAGGTTCAGAATATTCCTGCAGTCTTCGAGCGTGTGAGACAATCAATGTTTCGACGATGTCACTTTGTGTTGAAGCAAATGGAGGAATTTTTGAATATTCATTATAAATTGAGCTAATCAATTGCGTATTTTTGTTCCGTTCTTTTGTTCATTGTTTGTTAAAGATTAAAATATATATGTGTAATTGAAATAAATTTAATTTTTCCACTTATATGTTTGTTTTTTGTTAAAATCATAAAATTCCTATTTTGTAGCCTGTAATATTAAAACGAAGTGTCGTAGAGAAAAACATTATTAACAAAATATGTTTGTTTTT
>NW_022639453.1:4579677-4593520 GCF_010583005.1 Odontomachus brunneus
TATATATATATATATATATATATATATATATATATATATATATATATATATATATATATATATATATATATATAGTTTAACTGTATAAAATAATTATAAATAGGAAATCCATTTTTGTTTAGGGTTGAGTAAGTTAAATTTTTTTTTAACTGAGTTTTTTAAGTTAACTTAAAGTTAATGGCTTTGAAAATTTAACTTAGTTAAGTTTCTCTAGTGTGTCGGTCAAAATTTTTGAATTTTTTTTATTGCATTTTTTTAAAGTTTAACTTCTTAAAAATAATATCCTAAAGTATCATAGTTGGTTTTTAAGTACTTATAAAGATATAGGTCTCGCAGCCGCGCCGCGCGTTTATATGATGAGTACGCTAAGCGGTCAGTCAAAAAAAGCCGATCCTCGACTGAACCTATCATTGTTCTTAGAATTTAATCTGACGCTATCTTATATCTTAGTATATCATAAACAAACGTATTGGAGGAAAGAACCCTGGTAAATTAATAGATAAATTAATAAACGATTTGCAAAGTTACTTTGGATTGACAATCACAAGACACTTGGATTCAATAGAAGATATGCGGAAAGCCATTTAGACTACTTATTATTATAAATGCTCAAGTGATAAAAAACTGCGTATTGCCCGAGAGAGGAGAGGAAAGGAGAGTATACATGGCGTCAAGCGGAGGCCACGGGAACAGTGAAGAATTTCACTCACGATCCGCTGCTCATCGAAACTGTTCAGAAAGTGATTAAGCCGGTTTATGAAGATTTATCTAAAGATGATTTATTGGAACGCTGTTTAGACGACAACACGCAGAGTGATAACGAAAGCTATAACGGCTTGTTGTGGCACTTTGGTCCAAAATATCTACATTGCGGCTTGAAAACAATTGAAATTGCTAATTATTTGGCTGTCGGCATTTTCAATGAAGGCTACTATGCAGTCCTGAAAGTTTTTTAGACGGTGGGAGTCGTCATTGGCCCAGTAGCCAAGTAATTCGCTGACAAGCGAGACGATAAGCGATTGCGGATCGCCGAGCGTAAATATCACGAAGTGATAAAGGAGGCTCGCATAGCCAACAGAAAAGCTCAGGCCTCTCTGAACGAGTTTTATGAAGAAGAAGAAGATATTCTGTACGGCCCTGGAATAAATGATTAGCAGTAAGTCCATAAATTTCAAATTATATACTAAAAATATGTACGTAAAACTTTAAATGCGTTTTTCTCAAAATAGCATTTTTCAAACTGATCACCACAATAATTCAAGAACGAATGGTCGAATCCACTTGAAGTTTTATAGGTATATACAATACATGTATAATATTTATTCGACCTAAATCTTTTTTGATGTGTTTAAAATAAAAAAAATTTGACACTCAAAAAACTATGCATTTTTTGCCAAAAATAAAGAAAAAACAGTAAATATACTATAATTTTTTTAAATTTTTAATATTTTTTATAATTTTAGGCCAAACGATAGCTACATATATGCAGATTAATTATCTTTTTGGTTTTTTGTTTCAGAACTGAACCAGAACGGCAGCAATCATGTTTACAGTCCACAAACTTTTTTTTGAAGACGCTCCGGCAGAATGGCTGACACGTTGTTATTTATATATATATATATATATATATATATATATATATATATATATATATATATATATATATATATATATATATATATATATATATATATATATATATATATATATATATATATATATATATATATATATATATTTGGAAAAATGTTTATATATTCTTTAAATGTAGTACAATATATACGAAAAGTGTTATATCAATTAGTTTCGTCGTTTTTAATTTAAAAATTCCTAAAAAATCATCCTGCTTTAAACTCTATCACACTAGGGAAACCTCTTAAGATCAAGTTAACCCATAATGAAATTAATTGAATTAAAAGTTAAGTTAATAAAAAAAATAATTAAAAAGTTAAAAGTTAAATTTGTTTCATTTAATGATTTCAGGGTTTCAGTTTTATATAATAAATAACGGAAAAAACAAATATACACCTTATCTGGACATGTTTTATTTACAGATACTTATTAAATTTAAATAATAAAGTTTTTTTGAAATTTTTATCGGACATTTTTTCTTGAAGATTTTTGTCGAAAATGAGCCCTCCTGCACTGAACAGCCTTTCGACGTCTCGCGACACCTTTATGGCATGATTAACTTTTAGGCTGTCGGCATTTTTTCATTAAAAAAGTGTTTATTTTTCTCAAACATTTTTCTATATAAATAACATACACAGAATTTTCTATATAAATAACATACACAGAATTTTGACGCAGAATTTTCAAATTTGTTCAAAGCCATAAAAGAGGTTTTTCCGGCTGTCTACAGGTTAACTTCAAGATAATTGAATTAAAAGTTAATAGTTACCGATAAAATGTAACTAAGTTCAGTTAAAAGTTAAGAGTGTAAAAATTAACTAAGTTAAGTTAAAGCTATTTAACTTTTTAACTTTTTAACTTAATTTTTAACTTTTTAACTAGTTACTACCTAACCCTGATTTTTGTGGTAAGTACTATTTACTAATAAGTGATATTGTAATAAAAATTTTTTAAATTTATATTCTAGGATGGAGCGTATGTGCAGAAAAGTGATATGGATGGTTTGGGTCTCTGTCCTTATGATCCACGTCATAATAGTACAGCAGTTTTTGCCGGTAAGTTTTTGTGTTTACATTCGATTAAATATCAAACGACACATGCTTTCGAATATGAAATATTTTAGTGAATAAAATTCTGACTCTATGACCGCGTCATTAACGGGATGCTGGAGTCGATGACCAATTCGAACAATGTTAATAATGCAGAGACGATCGTCACTAACATAATCATCCGCTATCCTTCTCGTATTTCTTTTCATTTCTACAGAACTTACATAAATGTCTGTTTTTTTGTTTAACATATTCAACGGAAAACCTAACCATTTATACGTAGAAATCTTTTTGCAAACTTTTTCGATATTCTTAAACTTCCAAATGCAGATACGAAAGTATAGCAATCAATTTCTTCAAAATTTTTCTGTCTGGAGCACAATTTCGGTATATACAAGCTGCTTAATCTACTTTTAGATTAGGCAAATATTACGCTGACAATTTAAAATTTTACATTTAAAATTTTTTTTTCGTTTTCGTCACATATCCAGCAATATTCCTATTTATTTTTGCACTCACTTTTATTGCGTAAAAACATTTGTAATTCTGTGTAACCAATACGCCGTAAACTTTGCAGAAAAATGTCAGTGTTTTATCAATAAAGTTTTCAGTTTTATTATCCGCTTAAGTTGTTGAACAAAAATAGAGTTTTTTATCTGATGAATCTAATCCGTATCACACATAGATTTCCATTTTACATAAATCTGTACGAGATTGGACTATACAAATTGGTTTCTTTCCTTCTTCTTATTTGAAAAAAAAAAACTCTTTTTGTAGCCAGAATTTTATTCATTGAAACATTCAGTATGTGTTAGAATAAAATTCTGACCATAGCTCTCGACTATAGTCTCGACAAACGATTGATTTGTACAGAACTTTATTTTCCGAAATATTAAAGAAACCCTGCAATAATAATATCTTTTAATTTCTTTTAATTGGTCAATGCGTCGTTTAATCTCTTGAAGAATAAATTTATTAACAAAATATAATGTAAAAAATTCTCTGATATAAAATCAATTAAAGAGTATTAGAAAATCTATAATATCTGTATACTAGAAGTAAGATTATTTCAGCAAATTGTTTAAAATTTCACGCTTTTTTACTTTCTCTATTTTTTTTGACTTTTTACTTTTATATTTTACATTTTTTACTTTCATATTTTAACTTTTATATTTTTTATTTTTTACTTATTATATGTAAACAATTTTGACAATCCGATAGGTTATCTGTTTTCTCCGATTATTATGAATAATCGGTGATAAGAGATATATTGAATGTAAATATATCGACAATGTTCCAATGTTTCTTTTTGATATGTTGATGATAAAGTTTAAATAAATTTATTTAATTATTTTTTTTAAATAACTTGGGTATGTATTTCATTCTTCGTATTGAAAATCGGAATTTATTATGCGATGGGCAAAAACAACAGCTCTAACTTCTTAAATATTATTGTAATAATTTATAAATTTATAAACATATCATCGCCGATTGGTATTGTAAACCTACATTTCCGCGCGCGCGGGGAGATACTTAAATTTTTTCTTTTATTATCTATTCTGTTATAAGCGATAATTAGTTTAGTAGATAAGACGTATCTTTCTTCTTACTTATCCTTTCATAAGAATAATGTTAATCTTGTTAATATTTGTTAATATTTGTTAATATTTGTTAATATTTGTATTACTGTTAAATTGGTTATGCATTAAGTTTTATTTTTGAAACTTTTTAATCTTTTTTTAATTGTATTTATTAACATCAATAAACAATAATTTAATTTTAAATTGACGCCGAAAAACACAATAACATCTTGTACCAAGAACACGCAAAACGAGGATATAACATTTATTAATTATGAGTGGCGAAATTTTTTTTATCGTGGAATTTTGTGTTGAATGTTTATTTACAGTAATGTTTGTTACATTTTGTCGATTTTGTGTGTTACATTTTGTTTGAATTAAAAATGAAAAATAAAATATATTTAAACGTACATATATGTGTGCCAATATTTGAAAAAGTTAATTGAAAATATAAGTTACTTCGATGACATTAAAGAGCAAGCTTTTAATCTCGAAGAAATTTTCATTTAAGAGATACTTTAAGCGAAATTTTGATGAATTATACGATTGATGTAACATGTATATCGACACAGATGAAATTTCTTTTTAAATATACAATCAAATTTGTGATTATTCCGAGATAAATATATTTCTTATAACTCGAAAAATTTCGAGGCGAATTGCATATTATCGAAACGTTTTCGCACGAAATATGTGCTCCACGTCGCTTCGAAAACGTGCGTGCACGGAAAATGTTTATCGAAGAGATTTTTATTACATTCTCTCTGAAACATATACCATACACTACACCAGATTTGACAGGCGACACGTGGCTTTGACGACACAAAGTGCCACTCGAGAGATCCGATCGCTCTGCAACGAGTGGAGTTCGCTTGTGAGAACGAGGAGCTTCAACGCGCGTATCACGAGTCCTTGTGCATTCCACAGAGACGATTCCTCTGACACACACAATTGAGATGCACGCGCACTATTTCTTGTTGACGAGTATAATAAATATGCGTGTACATTTCAAAGGGCGATTTTTAAATTATTCATATTTTGGAAAAATTAGCAAATATTATATTCAGTTCCGTAGCGTAAGATGTATGAAACGATTTTGCACATGTTTTTGTTTTCTTTTATTAATTTACAAAATTTATTTTACTGCTATACTATCAATGGTATTTAGTCGACAATATATCAATGTCAATCTTTTCATTCGTATCATTATATTTTGTACAAATAGAATGATTATACTCATGCACGTACACATACGTCCACGTACGCATCCACACATACAGGATGTTTGTTAGATTTCATCTTCACGTAGTGCATCCTAGGTAACACTAAAAAAGTCAGACATATAATGACTTAAAAATATGATAAAATCTATTTTAAAGTTATAACATTGAACTCACCTTAGAACGGGATATCATTTTACGAAGCTCAAAATATAATGTACCATTTAAAAAAACTGAGATATATAATGTACGCTGTGTATGTAATAAGTGGAATAGTGATAAATTAAATAGTGGAATAGTGAGCAATTATTTCTTAACACTTATTGTTTACGAGTTATTTAGGTATAATATTTCATTTCAGATATTTTGTATACACATGTACTCCCGCGTACGCGTGCGCGTATACACATCCAGATAGCATATGGACATCTAATGGACGTCCAGTGGACGTTTAAGTTTGGATATTGGGACGTTCATAAGACGTCCGAATAAAGCCTAACAGTGAGACCTCTCTCAAGCTAGCAGGACCAAATGAGTAGAATCGAATGGGACCCATCGCATTTTTTAGTACTCATTTTGTACTATTTTGTACCACAAAAAAAATTTGTGCCACATGCCGTTTTAAAAAAAATTGTGGCGCTGCCACTTGATATCAAGCTAGCAGGACCAAAAAATAAATAAAAAAAAATAAATAAACCATGATACACACAATTAGTACTGAATTTTTACTAATTTGTACCATTCGAAATAAATCGAAAATTTTATATTTTCCCCTTTAAACAACCTCTCCCTTATCTAAACCTAATATAAAGATAGCAGGATCACGATTTTTTCACTTTTTCTTGATGGTACAAATTAGTACAAATTCAAAAATGATAAAATCTATCATTTCTTGTCGTTTTTTACCAGTTTTTATTTTGTTCTCTTTATATTAAGTTAGCAGGACCACAATATTTTTTTAAATAGTACGGGATACAAAATTATTTTTTATGGTACAAAATAGTACACAATGAGTAATAAAAAACGCAATAAATATAATTTGATTCTATTGATTTAATTCTTAATAATCGAAAGAGAGAAATTTTATTTTTGAGGTTGGTTAAATGTGAGGTTGTTTTAAGGGGTAAACAGAAATATTTGCATACTTTTCTCGATGGTACAAATTAGTACAAATTCAGAAACAATAAAACCTATTGCAATTTGCTGTTTTTCAATGATATTTACCCTGTTAGCTTAAAATTAAGTCAGCAGGACCACAATTTTTTTAAATAAAACGTACAAAATTATTTTTGACGGTACAAAATACTAACTACATGATGAGTACCGAAAAATGCAATAAATTTGATTTGATTTTACTGATTTAATTCTTAATAATTAAAGCAGAAAGCTTTATTCTTGAAGCTAGTCAAAGTTGAGGTTATTTTAAAGGGTCGGCAGAAATATTTTTAATACTTTTTTTGGTGGTACAAATTGGTACAAATTCTGAAAGAATTTTTTAAACAAAAGTTGTTTGTTTCTTTACGTAGAATAAAATCCCGTAATAAAAAAATACATGTTTCTATTTAAAAAAGCAAAGTTGACTTTGACCTAACCTTAGCAACGCCATCCAAGGTTAAACTGCTAATATTACTAAATACATCATTTTATATATTGCAACTTTTGTCTGAAATATTTTTTCAAAAGTGCTTTCTGAGATATTCAGCCGGTCCGGGACATATAGAATACCTTGTATATATGTATAATTTTGTTAAAAATATATCATAACTATATTTTTGGTAAAGTATCTTAATACGTTAACTATTCAGTGAATTTTATATATTTACCGTCTATTTACCGTACACCACAATCTTTATTATCGAAAGCATAGGGTGGGCCATTTTAATTTATCCAGCCGAATATTTCGCAAACTAAGACCGGCAGACAAAAATGTTTCAGACAAAAGTTATATGGTTCGATGGAGGACATAAGAAGATACTATTGGTTTGACCTTGCGTGATGCCGCCAACGTCAGGTCGAGATCAACTTTGCTTTTTTAAATAGAAATATATATTTTTTATTACGAAATTTTATTTTACTATTTTTTTTTTAATAGAAATATATATTTTTTATTGCGGAATTTTATTTTACGTAAAAAACAAACAACTTTTGTTTAAAAACATTTTTATATGACCTCTATTTTCTAAGATATTTACGGAAATATCTACAAAATTATTGGTTTCAATAATTTTTTTCTCGAATCTTATCAATTTTATCGAAAAATAGCAAGAAATAAAAATTGTTTGTTTTTTTCTCATAAAACTCTGAATTTTTTCAGAATTTTTTTATTAACTTTTTAGTACTTCAAAAAAATGCAAAAATGCAATACTAAAACGTTAATTTAAAAATCCTGAAAAAATTTTCAGAACTATAATAAAAAAAAAATTTTTTGTCTCTTGCTATTTTTCGGTAAAGTTGATAAAATTCGAATAAAAAATTATTGAAATTAAATTATTGAAAATTATTGAAAATTTGAATAATAAGTTATTGAAAATAATTTTAAAATTATTGAAATTGAATTATTAAAAATTATTGAAAATTCGAATAATAAATTATTGAATAATTTTGTAGATACTTCCATAAATATCTTAGAAAATAGAGGTCGTATAAAAAATATTTTCAAACAAAAGTTGTTCGTTTCTTTACGTAGAATAATATATGTATAATTACGTACTACGTATAATTACGTACTACGTATATATTTACGTAGAAAATTTCGTAATAAAAAATATATATTTCTATTTAAAAAAGCAAAGTTGACCTCGACTTGACGCTGGTGGTGCCACGCAAGGTCAAACCAATGATATCTTCTTATGTCCTCCATCGAACCATATAACTTTTATCTGAAATATTTTTGTCTGCCGGTCTTAGTTTCCGAAATATTCGGCTGGATAAATTAAAATGGCCCACCCTGTATAATGAGAGAATATTGCATAATATGATTACTTTAAATTATATCGTCGTTGCATTTTGTATAGAGTATATATTTATTAGATGACACCGATGATTCTCATGACACTCAAAATGTTAAAGAGGAGATATTAAGTTTTCATTTTGCTCGAGAGCAAAGTTGAAAAAAGTCCTTTTTCATGTCAAGTGACAAAAAATTCCTTTTTCATATCAAGTTTTCATGCATGATGTCAAATGTCAAATTTTCTTATTAATTTTTTGTGGTGCCAATTAGAGAAGATGCATTGCTGAGAAGGAACCTTGACGGAGTTTATAAATTAAAGTTACCTGCTTTAAAATATTGTCCGTGACATCACTTTATGAAACAAAAATAAATTATATAACGAAAATTAAATAAATTTTAATTATGTCAAATCATTGACTGATTCAAAATGTTGCGTTAATTTTGTTGAAAATATATATTTTAACATGAGTTTAATTAAAAAATATGTTTAAAAATTTTTTTAATTTATTTTAAATTAAAATTATTAATTTTATTTTAAAATTAATTTTGAACCCTTTTTAGCACACACAAGAATATAAATATCCAATATTACAAAAATTTACTTGAGAGATAGAAAATATAAATATTATGGAGACAAAAATTATCATATAATAATAGAAAAATACCTTACAAAAAAAAAATAAAAAGGGAAATCCTCAGAATCTCATTTTACAAAGATAAAATCAAAGGTAAAGAAATGCCATTCTTAAAATTATTGTAATTGTGTTAATTGCATTAATGTGATGAGTGCAGTTGGATTTAATCATCGTTTTGGTATCGATGTTTCTTAGTAAAAATTTTAATGATGGATTTATTAGTAATAGTAGAAAGTTTTTAATAACAGTAGAAAAATTTTAATGACGGATTTATTAGTAATAGTAGAAAGTTCTTTCTTTTGTGGCAAAATTTAATCTTTATTTGAAACCAAACAAAAAGAGCTCGAAATATTGCCTGTTATTACTAATGACTTTCTGGTATTACTAATGACTTTCGGGTAGAATGTGAATTCCTAACAATAAAGGTTTACTGGGTTTGAAGTGATAAAGTTATCGATGCTTTTTTAAACTTCTTCTGTTCTGAAGTGTATATCAGCCAAATAATGGTGCATCGCCCGTAATATGTGGTAATCGGGAGAGGCTATGTCTGGTGAATACGTCGTGTGCGGGAACGTGTCCAGCCCAACACGAAGATAATCTATTTCATCGCCTCAGCAACATATAGCATTGTCATGCAGCAGAATGATTTTGCGGCTTTTTTGTCCAGTAAATGATCTCTTTTCTTCCAATGCATCGCTCAAATTTATGAATTGCTACTGATAACAGTCTGCCGTGACTGTCATCCGGTTTCAGCAGTTTATAATAAAGTACATATTTCCAGTTTCACCCGATATAGAACAATAAAACCTTCTCGGCATGGATATTAGACTTTGCAGTGAATGTCGTCGGTTGGCTCGAATTTTCTACATTTGGGGTTATATAGAAGAATCGACTTTTCATTATTCGTGATGATTTACTGAAAAAATCTTCTTTAAATCGACTTAGCAAAGACACTGTTGTGTTATACCAGCGCATTTTATTCTCTTCAGTCAATTCATGCGGTATCCACTTTTCTTCTTTTCGAATCTTTCATTAAATGTAAGTGATAAGAAATGGCTTTTAGGCTGATTTTCAACTGTTCCGTAAGTTCATTTTGAGTTTGCGCTGTGTTTTGATTAAAGTAAATATTTAGATTAACTTACTGATCTCCAATAACTTTCACTTTAACATATATTTACTTTGATATGTCAATATCTGTGAGTAACATGCAAAAAGTTTTAGCCGTCAATTATTGTTTATTAAAACATTATTAATGAAAAGGTCTCATAAATAAGACTTAGCTTCCTGATACTGTGTACATTTAAATACAATACACGTAGTTTATGTTATATATTAAGTGTCCAACTTTGCTTCCGCCGTTTTCCTATAGATGGTTTTAGCGGTAAGTGGTGGTCGAAATAAATAGATCATAGAAGTCATACAATAAACTTGGGCATCTGTCAACATAACCCCATAGAAACATTAGTCGATTTGTGTCTGCATCATAAAGTTATTCTCGATTGAAAATGTCAGATTACGAGCCAAATTCTCGTCATTTGCGGGAGGTTTTAATTTTCTGCTTCAATATGAAAAAATCTGCGGCTGAGGCTCATCGAATGCTCTCAAATACTTATGGTGAAGCCACTATTAGTGAAAGAACGTGTCGTGAGTGGTTTCAACGCTTCAAGAATGATGATTTTGACGTCGAAGACCGGCATAGGATGGAAGAGGGAAGAGGAAAGGTTTTCGAAGATACAGAATTGGAGGCATTACTTGATCAAAACTCGTGTCAAAATCAAGAAGAATTGGTACGATCATTGGGAGTGACTCAACAAGCCATTTCAAAACGCCTTAAAGCCATGGGAATGATTCAGAAGCAAGGAAATTGGGTGCCGTACGAATTGAAGCCGAGAGATGTTGAACGGCGTTTGTTTGCTTGTGAACAGCTGCTTGAAAGGTAAAGACGGAAGGGATTCCACATTGTGACTGGAGACGAAAAATGGGTTCATTACGATAACCCCAAGCGCAGAAAATCATGGAGAGTTCCCGGCCATGCTTCCACGTCGACGGCCAAACCGAATATTTACGGCTCCAAGGTCATGCTCTATATTTGGTGGGACCAGCTCGGCGTAGTGTATTATGAGCTGTTAAAACGGACTGAAACAATCACAGGCGATCGGTATCGAACGCAATTGATGCGTTTGAGCCGAGCATTGAAAGACAAACGGCCGCAATACAACGAGAGACACGATAAAGTGATTTTGCAGCATGACAATGCTCGACCCCATGTTGCGAAAGTGGTCAAGACATACTTGGAAACGTTGAAATGGGAAGTTCTACTCAACCCGCCGTATTCTCCAGACGTTGCTCCCTCTGACTATCACTTGTTTCGATCAATGGCACACGGCCTGGCTGACCAGCACTTTCGGTCTTATAAAGAAATAAAAAATTCGATTCGTGGATCGCTTCAAAAGATGACCAGTTTTTTCGACGCGGGATTTGTACGCTGCCCGAAAGATGGGAGAAAGTAGTGACCAGCGATGGACAATATTTTGAATCATAAATGTATAACCAGTTTTTTACAATAAAGCCTCGAATTTCGGAAAAAAACGGCGGAAGCAAAATTGTACACCTAATACAAATATTTTCCTGAGTAATATTTGAGAAATTTTACCCGTTGCTCATTGTTTTTTAAAAAATTATTAATAAAGAAAGTTTCATAAATAGGACGTACATTTTTGACACCGTATAAGTGAAATTGCAGTTATATGTGAACAGTCATGATAATACTATTCAGTTTTCTTTTAGAAGCGAGTGCTTCATATGTAAACAGAAATTATATTGTACGAACTAAAAGTTGTTAGCCTATCAAATATATATATTTAAACTTTTCACTAAATTGACGAAAGTCTATTGTATAATATACTAAAATAACTTTTCTGAGAAAATATTAGAGCAAAGATCTTTGCGCAAGGTTTATGTAAAAACGGGATTAATAATTGAAATATTTTTTTATATATTTTATTGCATATTTAATCCCAAACCTTACGTAGAACTCTTTGCTAATTTTTTTAAAATTTGCTATTTTATTATATAAATTCATTCATTTAGTAATTCAAGAGATTCGACTACTACCAACAAAGAATATTTTTACCTTAAAAAATAATAGAAGACAATAAATAAATGTACTGTCTAATCTAAAAATTTATTTACATTTATATATATATATATATATATATATATATATATATAGGATTTTTAATGTAAAGTAATTAATGGGCCATATTCCTTACAAAAATATTTCACCAATTTTATTGGTGACCCTCGAAAATGTTTAATTTGAGTAGTAAAAGCGTGCATTCAACACAGCGAGTATAACCCCGTTATACAGGTCGGAAAGGGGCACTTTTACTAAAAACGAGTGGTGATTACGGATTGCTAAGGAGTAATAAAAACGTATCATTCAGTGTATTTTTGGATTGTAAATGAGAGCAGCGCAACGGAAATTTGAGATGTGCAAACGAGCATTGAGCTACGAGTACAAACCCACACAACACCAACATATTTCAAAAAGCTTTCAAAAACCTTTCATTATGAAATATGAAACATTTCAAAGAAATATTTCAGACATGTTTTAGATATCTTTCAGATTCATAAAATGTCCGCTATGATATAATATCTGAAATGTATCTGAAATTTTTCAAAAACATATGGGAAATATTTCTAATATTTTTTTCTATATACAGAAACTATTCGTATTTTTATATTTATATTTAGAAACTATTCGTAAATGTCACAGTGTTTGCAGATTTTACTGGAAATCTTACATTACTTGATTTCAATGTTACATCACATTTAAAAATTCTCACTGGCACTGGTGGGACTCGAACTTGGACCCTGGAGGTATCTTTGGATTATAAGTCTGTTGCTTTAGACACCACCACGATCTTCGATCGATGTAAACGTCTTACATTTTGTCTATATATGTTGTTAACAAAGTAATATAATTTTTTGATAATATAATTTAATAAAATTATTTCATTTTAATAAAAATTATATTTTTTGTAATTTTATTGTATGTATTAATTTAACCCTAATTAGCTAATGAGATGAGGTCTACAAAATTCCGCGCATTCCGTTTTGTTCTCTTTAAATTTTTATAGAAAAAATATTTTTATTAACTGTTATTAAATATATAAAGTCATAAAATACTGTATACTTGGAGTAATTATAAAATAGTACAATTACAAAAAGAAAAAAATCTATCTAATCATATAAAATTTAATTAAATTAATAAAATTTATGTATAAATATATAAATCAACGCTTATTATAAACGATTTTTGAAATATTTAAGTAAAAAAGACTTTGATGAAACGTTTCACAAATATTTCTGAATTATTTCAATGTTATATTTTAATATAATTTCCAAGATATCTTTCGGAAAGCATTTTAAAAGATATGCTGTGTGGGCAATACGTTTCTAATACTCACAAACACTTATATTGTACATTTTTAAATAGCACGCGAATAAAAATTATAATTATTAATTCTTAGAGAGCTGGCAATCATTATAATGGGTAGGTTATTATTATATATGTTATTATTATACAGGGTGAATATTATATACCGGAACACCTGAATATCTCGAAAACAAAGCGTTGTATAAAAAAATGTTAAATACAAAAGTTGTAGGGTTTAAAAAGATCTATTTTATGATATTAGCAGTTTGACCTTGAGTTGCGTCATAAAGATCAGGTCAAGGTCACAATGATGTTTTTAAATGGATACCCCCATTT
>NW_022639453.1:4593530-4593741 GCF_010583005.1 Odontomachus brunneus
TTCGCGGTATTATGCTCATTTAAAATTGTGCGAAATTTCGAAATGAACTTATCTATTCCATGATTTTGTTGACGAGTGTACAATAATCGTGAACATATAATTGTTTGCTTATCACATCAAGTAACATCTATTAATAAAATTGTGTCTTTGACTTTTGTGCTTAAATATACATAAAATGATATTCTAACCTAAAAACTTGTTACTCGTCAGT
>NW_022639453.1:4593751-4593820 GCF_010583005.1 Odontomachus brunneus
CGTAAATAGCGTAAGACTGATGGCCTAAAAAACGTAAACGCAAGGGCAGCTCTCGTTTACCGCGCTTGT
>NW_022639453.1:4594049-4595236 GCF_010583005.1 Odontomachus brunneus
TGACCTTGACCTGATCTTTATGACGCAACTCAAGGTCAAACTGCTAATATCATAAAATAGATCTTTTTAAACCCTACAACTTTTGTATTTAACATTTTTTTATACAACGCTTTGTTTTCGAGATATTCAGGTGTTCCGGTATATAATATTCACCCTGTATATGTATAAAGGTTAATTATTATATATGTTGTAAATATATAAAAAGTTTATTATATTTTCTTAAACGTTAGAAATATAATATAATAGATAAAGCCAGTCAAAAGTAAAGACATGTTACGTCTCCAAAAAATTGTATAATTTGACTATCTTACGAGGTGGACTAAATTTATTTTTGTAAATTTCATGTTAACCATCCTAAAATATAGATTTTTCCCTGCAATCAAAAAAAGAGACGGATTTATTTTTTTGCGAAATTGCGATATATCAAAGTTACCCCTCCATGCATTTTTTTAAATCGTTTAATTTGACGTACTCTATTGAGTGGAATTAATTCTTTTTACAAATCTTACGATAACCATCCTAAAATAAAATAAAAAAAGATTTCAAATATCATAATGTTTCACAACATCATGCTCATTTAAAATTAAAATGCATAGATAACTTTGAAATGTCGCAACTCCGCGAAAAAATCGTACAAATCTGCCTTTTTTTTAAACTGCAAGGGAAGATCTATACTTGACGATGATTATCATGAAATTTACGAAAAAAATTTAGTCCACTCCATAGGATACGTCAAATTGTACAATTTTTTATAGACGCGACACATATTTACTTTTGAAAGGACTGCGGGAAGGGAAAAGAGTAAATTCAAAATCGGACGAATGCTTCTTAAAGTACAGACTTCACTCTTTAAAATAAAAAAAAGAGATTCGAAATAATATTTACCACGATAATGTTTCGCGGTATTATGCTCATTTAAAATTGTGCGAAATTTCGAAATGAACTTATCTATTCCATGATTTTGTTGACGAGTGTACAATAATCGTGAACATATAATTGTTTGCTTATCACATCAAGTAACATCTATTAATAAAATTGTGTCTTTGACTTTTGTGCTTAAATATACATAAAATGATATTCTAACCTAAAAACTTGTTACTCGTCAGTTAAACAATTTTGCAAACAAGATAGTCGAAATAGCATACCCTTATAGAAATATCATACTAAGAATCATTGATAATTACTTA
>NW_022639453.1:4595246-4595350 GCF_010583005.1 Odontomachus brunneus
TTTTTTTTAATCTACATACGTTGAAATAAATTAAAGTTATTACTATCCTATTAATTCTTGTTTGTTTTAATTTGCAAAAATGTTACATCTCTCAGAACAAGAAC
>NW_022639453.1:4595360-4616106 GCF_010583005.1 Odontomachus brunneus
AAGCCAGTCAAAAGTAAAGACATGTTACGTCTCCAAAAAATTGTATAATTTGACTATCTTACGAGGTGGACTAAATTTATTTTTGTAAATTTCATGTTAACCATCCTAAAATATAGATTTTTCCCTGCAATCAAAAAAAGAGACGGATTTATTTTTTTGCGAAATTGCGATATATCAAAGTTACCCCTCCATGCATTTTTTTAAATCGTTTAATTTGACGTACTCTATTGAGTGGAATTAATTCTTTTTACAAATCTTACGATAACCATCCTAAAATAAAATAAAAAAAGATTTCAAATATCATAATGTTTCACAACATCATGCTCATTTAAAATTAAAATGCATAGATAACTTTGAAATGTCGCAACTCCGCGAAAAAATCGTACAAATCTGCCTTTTTTTTAAACTGCAAGGGAAGATCTATACTTGACGATGATTATCATGAAATTTACGAAAAAAATTTAGTCCACTCCATAGGATACGTCAAATTGTACAATTTTTTATAGACGCGACACATATTTACTTTTGAAAGGACTGCGGGAAGGGAAAAGAGTAAATTCAAAATCGGACGAATGCTTCTTAAAGTACAGACTTCACTCTTTAAAATAAAAAAAAGAGATTCGAAATAATATTTACCACGATAATGTTTCGCGGTATTATGCTCATTTAAAATTGTGCGAAATTTCGAAATGAACTTATCTATTCCATGATTTTGTTGACGAGTGTACAATAATCGTGAACATATAATTGTTTGCTTATCACATCAAGTAACATCTATTAATAAAATTGTGTCTTTGACTTTTGTGCTTAAATATACATAAAATGATATTCTAACCTAAAAACTTGTTACTCGTCAGTTAAACAATTTTGCAAACAAGATAGTCGAAATAGCATACCCTTATAGAAATATCATACTAAGAATCATTGATAATTACTTATTTTCAGTATTAAAAATACTGGATAATAAGTAATTGTCAATGATTCTTAGTATGAT
Source organism: Odontomachus brunneus (assembly GCF_010583005.1). Classification (NCBI taxonomy): domain Eukaryota; kingdom Metazoa; phylum Arthropoda; class Insecta; order Hymenoptera; family Formicidae; genus Odontomachus; species Odontomachus brunneus. The sequence continues at coordinate 4,596,355 of NW_022639453.1, forward strand.
ATTTCTATAAGGGTAGAGGAAAGAATTCAGTCGTATGTTACCAATTCTGAGCTCATTTTTACATGCAAACAGAATTCTTTTCACTGAACATTGAAGAATTCTTTTTGCATCTGAAAATGAGCTCAGAATTGGTGACATATTTATAATACACGACAGAATTTTTTGAATTTTTTAAAATTCTCTGTGCTATCTAAGAGGACACGAAGAAAAAGGGCAATATAGAACACTAAGTGATTTGTTTAATCTTATCCTTAAGATGAAATTTATTCAAAGTTTACAATTTATCCAAACTTACTCAAATTTTATTAACAAATAAAATAAATAGCTGGGAAGAAGTGTGAATATATAATTGTATTAAATTATAATCATACATAATTACATATGATTTATATTTGAAATTTGTTTATACCCAGAGTAACGTCAAATAACTTTTTAATAATGTCTCTAACATTAGTAAGACGTTTTTAAATGTCAATTTGCTAAATACATGGCTTGCCTACAAGACTATTCAAGTGATAAGCAAAAATATTCTTAGGTTACATTATACTTATTGTATAGACAACACAAAAAGGCAGTTATGCGAAGAAATTAAGTCCAGAACGTATTCTCCAAAGAAATAGAAAAGACTACTGTGCAATAATAATAAATAATATGCTAAGAAAAAATTACTGTGCAAGAATAAATAATATGCTAAGAAGATGGACACAAAATTATATGGTACGACTAAAAAATCTTTGCAAATATTAGCATTTAAATTAGCTGAAAAAAACAGTATTAACCATCTATTAACTTTTGTTGGTACTATTTATTGCTTTTTAGGTACGTATTTAGGTATCCATAAAAATATGATCTTTTTTATATTACAATCGATTATAAGACTTTTATTTAGTGTTCCATCTTTCTCGCATCTTTTGGACAAGTCAAAAATCGACACCACTTTTCTTTTTGTTATTTTTCCATAAGAAAATGTAAGAAATATATTTTTTCTTGTGTTAACTTTTAAGAAAATATTCCAAACTATATGCCATATGTCATCGTTTTTTAAAAATAATTTTATTTTAACCATGTTTTTACGACAAGAACGTTTCAAAAAGCGTTTCATCTTGCCTGCCCTTCTCTTATAAGAATAAAAGAAGAAACAAGACGATATAATTTAATAATTTTTAATTAGTAATTGTGTTAATAGTATTCAGTCCTCTATTTTTCATTTAAGTGAAAAATATGACGAATATATACGAGTATACATGAGTATTTTTTAGTAGATTGCTCGTTTTTAACATTCTTTTTTTCAGTTAGTGAGTGACATTGTGTTAATACGTTCCTCTTTTACTCAGTTTCGTTTTAATACAGATCTACATTGAAACGAAAGTGAGTAAAAGAGGAACGTATTAACGCACTTTCACTCACCAGCTGAAAAAAGAGTTAAAAAGGAGGAATCTGCTCAAAAATACTCATGCATACTCGCATATACTCGTTATAATTTTTTGCTGGATACACTGCACGTGCTTCAGAGTGCAAGAAACGACCATAAAAATTAAGAAACGGGTAGAAAATGGACTAAAAACGGGCCAAAAGTAGATAAAAATATGAGAATAAAAAAGATAGAATATTTTTGTAAGGGACATAAATTTCTTCGGTTTTAAGTTTTATATATATTTAAGCTGAATATCACACACACGGTAAAGAATAAATTACAACGTGAAAAATAAAGTAAATAATATATAACATTCTTTTCAATTTCAAACACAACAAACACAGCTTATATAGATATATAAATGTCAACATTGAATATCGTGTGTTCTAATTAGAGACGTATGACAATAAAAAACGACGTATAGAAACAATCAAACAAATTATGTGAGCTAAACAACATAAATAATATAACGTAATAAAATGACTCCTGCGTAATTTTTATTAATTTTATGATTTCTTAGCTAGTTCTAACATAATTCTGAAAAATTGATCAATTCTCTTAGAATAATTGTAAAAACGTTTAAATATAAATTCTGCTCTATAGTAGTTATAATGTTTTTTTTTTCCATATTGCATCTTACATATATTCTGTCATAATATTTTTTAATAGTTCAATATTTTATGTGCGCATACCAGTTATTGGATCCACGAAGATCTTTAAGTAATTAACAACAAAATGATCGAGTCCTTCATTTTTTAAATTATAATATGCACGCCAGCAATTTCACCAGACAGAATAAATATGCATTTATTTTTATGTTGAAATGTACCAAATAATCCATTATCCTTTAACAATTCGTTTGCGATTATATTTTCGTTTAATTTTTACTTAATTATTTTCTACAATATAGTTAGGATCATCAATCATGCCTTTATTTTGATTCAGTTACATTGAGAACAATTAGTAATAAAAAATAATATAAAAAGATAAAATGAAACCGTGGTTATTGTAATTGTTTTAAAAATGTTATTATTTAAAAGAGAGTAGAAGAAAGTTTATCTAATTTGCTAGACTTGTAGAACTCATTTTCATGTTGTGAAAACATGTGCTGTGGGTGCTGTTACGAAATACGTAATAAAGCGGCAAACTTTTTGAATCTTAATTGAAACTTTTCAAACCAAGTTCTCTGTAAGGCAGATAACAATGTTATATGTTATTCTTTGTCGCTTTAGTGTTTACACACCCCTAGAGCAAAGTCGTCCATTATGGGATATCCTGTATACGCTAATTTTAATCAACCAAGATGGCCGTGATGGATATTTCCTCTCATCTCTAAAGCTTCACACTCCGCTTCGCACTCCATAAAAGTATCTTCCTTAGCACCAATCTTTCAGGGACATTTTAAAGACGTTCATAGAACGTTTCAATCCTAAAAACATCCATAGGATATCCATAGAATATCGCATATTATCTAGGTTGTACTCTCACTTGATATTCTTACGTCCATAGTTTAAGTAACTTCATGGGCCTCAGTTGCTATCATAAAGATAAGAGAAAGAAATCCGAAAAAATTTTTGGAGACTTTATTTCGTTATTAATAAACAATCTCGGTTCTATTTTATGTCAAAACATATATGTTTACATAGTTTTTGTACCTGATTGATTACTGATTGATACTGATTGATACTGATCTCCACATAAAAATTGATCTAAACCAATCTATTTTAGCCAATTCTATTTTATTTTGTGGCGCTGATTACAAAGAAATATGATAATTAAAATCAATAATTATAATCACAAATATAACAATTAAAATAAAATGCCTTTTTTAGTTATAATTTTTATAATATATTAAATAACAATCAAAAAAGAATTTCTTCAAAATCAACCTTTTTAAAAACTATTTTATTACTTTGAGCTAATATACAGTAACGAGCTAATAACTGAACCAATAACTACAACATTTATATAAATCATCTTTTATTGTTAATAAAACTGAGGAACATAAAAATATAAATATTATATTTGTTTTCATCATAGTTAGAAATAACATAAAGAATTTTTCAACAAATAATGTCTTCTTGTCCATCAATAGCAAAAAAAATATATTGATTCGGTTTTGTACCATGTTCAATAATTGGCATTTCTTGATACATTATTTAGATCTAATATTTCATCCACAATCATTTCGCTTGTAAAACTGCATTAATTCGCCTCGGCATATTCTCTATCAACGTTTTGCAATAATCTGGAGATATTTGTTCCCAGTGTTCTTGGATTCTACTATACAATTCCATGATTGAGGTTGGGAGTCGTATGATTCTCTCATCCGTCTTTTTAGTAAATCCCATAGATTCTCTATGGAGTTGAGGGCGGGGTTTTGCGCAGGCCAATTCAAAACAGAAAATTGTTTAGTTTTGAGCCAATTTTCCATTTGCTACTTTTAGCTGTGTGCTTAGGGTTTCGGTCATGCATGAAAATTACATCTTTCTCTTCAAATTTCAACATATTTTCAACAGTATCTAAGAGATGCTTTTGCAAAATATTTTTGTACGTAAACTGATTCATAATACCATTTATTTATTTATTTATTTATTTATTTATGAAGTGAACTAACACCAAATGCTGTTAAACATCCCCAAAGTATTATGGATCCGCCTCTATGTTTTACTGTTTGTTCTGTATATCCTGGTTTGAGGTTTCATTTTTACGAATCCAGCACCAAGATATTTCATCTGAACAAATTCATTTTGGTCTCATTTGACCAAATGACCAGTTCCCATTCAGCTGTCGTCCAATTTGGATACTTTTTCACAAATTTCAAACGACGTTTGATATTTTTTTCGATAGTATTGGCTTCTTCTTTTTCTTCTTAATACTTTTAAAATCAATTCTTTTAAGAATCCTTCGTGCCGTCCACTTACTTATACGTATATTTGTGTATTCCCTTAATAATTCTGCAGCCATACTAGCACTCGAAGCTTCATCAGATATAACGTGTAATTCTTCGTTCATTTTGCGGTATCAATATTTTTTATTTTCCTCCAACTTTTGATAAAATATTTTTACAATATTTTTTCCTTATTCTTTGGACTGTCAGCTGGTTGACACTACACTTTTCAGCAACTTGACGCGTTGACAAATCGTCATTCAAGAGAAAAGTAATTTGTTTTAAACAATTTGAAGAAATTGGCTTCATAATTATTCTTATTTTATTTGTGTGTCTTTTCATCAACTGACTGTGAGAAACTTAAGCGTATAACTGTGAGTATTTAAGCGTATAATAACATATTGTAAACATACAGATTTACGAGTTGTAAATACGATGCCAGGATACTCAATGTAAACATCTCTCTTAGAAGTCAGTGCAAAACTGAGTCAATTATTTTTTGTCATTACATTTAAACAAGAAGCTCTTTCAAGTCTGTAAAAATATCTTACATGAGTTAGAAATAGTTAATATACGTATACAAAATTATTTTTTGTATTACACATTATTTGTAGCAATAAATAATGATTTATTGAAAAATTGCCAACATTGACTCAGTTATGTTCCTTACGGTATATGGTATAATATGGTATACTGCAAAAATTTGTGATGGAGATATATATTTTAATTTTCTGTATAGAAGAAATTTTTCTTCTATATAAAACAAATTTAATTCTTCTGTTGTAAATGTTCTTATTTGTAAAGAATTAAAAGCCGTTTAATAATATGTTAGTTTATATTTTTATATATCATTAATTTACCATAGTTAAACTACAGCCTATATTTCTTGAATTAAAGATAAATAATATTTTTGTTGTCATTTTCTGTCTCGACACATAAATATAAAAAGAAAAAATCGAAAAAATTTTGAAAGTTATATAAATTATGATGCAAAATTTGTTGACTATTATACACTTCCCCCCAAAGAACACACAATTCGTAATATTAGAATTATCACTTATAGGTCAATGAAATTTGAATTTGCGAAATATAAAATTTTATTGGATTATTCAGTGATTCAGGTGGTAGTCACACTTGATTTGTAAATAAAAATATACGTACTAGTATATATAGTCTGTCTAATAAGAGCGTGGTCGGTATAACTCGCAATTGATAAAAGTTGTATTCCGGAATTTTGCGCGAGCCGAGAGGATATTTTTATCCTTGATGCTTTGCGAAAAAAAGCTCAGTTGTCATAAAATTTTTACCAGAGCAAAGCGTAGGCGTCATGAATGCCGCGTATGCGTCGCACTTCGAAACTGTGTTCCTTTACGAGCATTCGAAGGGACCGAAAATATCACAATCAACTGCTGCCAATGCAAGTAAATGAAAAAATCAAAATCTTTCGTCCAAAAATGAGTGCAATGGTATAAAGTAACAAAAACAGTCGATGACTTACCGGAACGTGGTTTGATGCAAAATTTTTAGAAACAAACGGAGAATAAACATGTTTTAAAAAAATCCTGTATTAACGAAAAGACGATAACGGAGAATAAACATGTTTTTAAAAAATCCTTTATTAACACTGTATCAAGGACAAGCAAAATTAAAAGAAAAAGGTTTAAATATTTTCTGTAAAACTATATGATGCAGTTTTATGCTCATGATATAAAATGACGAAGCACAGTGAAGAAACTTTTGTTGTCAGAAAAACATGTGAAAACACGACTTGTTTGGGAGCGCGAATATTAATCGAGACTGGAAAACCGTTTTTACAGTTTCAATAATTTTTACTGATAAAGCTTCTTTTTAGGCATGTTGTACAATATTATCCCATGAACTTGGTCTATTCTCACCAATAAAGCAGTATAGCAGTATATAGTATAATGTACAGTACAATACAGTATAGTATAGCGGTTAACAGTATAGTATACTGTTAAACACGTAGTAAAAGTGCATATTTGAAGCTGCTTCTCAGAACAGAGATTCAGTATACTATACTTGTTTACATACACTCTGAATGCGGAAAAATGTTGGAAATTTATAAAAGGGCTTTGTTATTATCTGCCAAATATTAATTTATTAAAAAAAATTGGGAATAGATCTTACAGAAGGATAATGATCCTAAACACCAGAACAGGCTTTGTACTGAATGGAAAAAGCGATTTGATATCAATTGGATTGACCGTCACAATCGTCTGATGCAAATCCCATCAAGAATGTTTAGGTATATATTAAGCATAAATTCCGGAAAAGACAAATATTCAGTTTAAAGCAATTATCTTGAGAGATTTGTCGAATATGGAGATTCTTGCCGCACGAATACGCTGTCAACTTAATGCAAAGTATGCCTCGAAGATGTCAGCCAATTATCAACGTAACTGGACATATTGTTAATGTAATTGCATTTTAGCTATAATCAAATAGAATGTATCTATGTATTTCAAAATTTTACTAACTAAATTTTTTTATAAATTAGGTTGATCATGCTTTTATTAAACAGACTGTACAGGGTATTGCGTCAATATACAATTCATTACGACGGGTTGCCTGCCCGTCAGGAGCGCGCCTGGACGGTAATATAAGGCTTACCGATTTAGTCACATGCCTACTTTATGAAATGTGCAATGCTCCTAATTATCACGATCGTAATTTATTTCTTGGAAATATTCTTATTACCAAGTGCAGTGATGTTTATCGTGTGCTTAACAATAAAGCATGTGCAATATGAAAACGAAGAACTCGCAGATATGCTGTTGTATGGCGAATGCCATAAAAATCAAAGGCAAGCCGCAATCTTGTACGCAGAACATTTTCCAAACAGACAACATCCAGGACACGGTTTTTTCCATAATCTATATGTAAGATTATGCCAACATGGTACATTACATGTATCAACGCGGCCACTCCATGTCCCCAGACGAATTGAACCTAAATGCGGTGAGGAGGGCACTATATGATAATCCGCACACAAGCACGCGTGCAATTGCACATGAATTAAATATAGGATACACAAAGGTGCATCGAATTATTAAAAATAAGGTGGCATCCTTTTAAAAGACACGCAACCCAGAGGTTATTCCCTACGGATTTTCCTCGTCGAGAGGCGTTCTGTGATTGGATTTTAGAGCAAATAAATACAAAAGACACAGAGAAATTTGCATAGAAAACAATAAACATACAATGACCATATTATTTTATCATTGTCTTTCAGATTGACGGTGAAAATATGTCATTTTAAAAAAAATTTTAAAGAAAATGATGTCATTTTAAAAAAAATTTTATGGACTGACGAATGCACTTTTCATAGTGACGGGCACATAAATCATCACAATGAACATCACTACGCAGAAGAGAATCCTCATTGCCTGAAAAAAATATACGTCCAGGGGTAATATATCGTGAATGTTTGGATGAACATTCTAGAAAATAAAGTCATTGGACCTTATTTTTTTTTGCAACATGCTAATATTAATGCTAAGGTATATGCAGCATTTTTAAATGAGATATTAGGCGAATTACTGAAAGACGTGCTATTGAACTTACGGGTTGATCTAATTTTTCAACAAGATGGTCATCCTGCCCACACTTCGCTCGCAGCTCGTACTATTTTAAACCGAAAATTTCCAAACAGATGGATTGGAATCCATAGCGATCTCTAGGAGTGGCTACCGCGGTCACCAGATCTTACACCACTTGATTTTTTTATGTAAGATTATATCAAAGATCAAGTGTACCAAACACTACCAAATAATAAAGATGATTTAATTAATCGTATTAAAATTGCAGCTGCAAATATATTACCGGCTACTACCGGATCCTGACCTCGGTCATGGGGGGGGGGGGATTCGGCAAAATTTCTTTATTTTTTACATTTTTTAAACGGATCTAAAAAAATTTATTTTTTTTTAATTTAAATTTAATTTCCAAGGGGGGAGGGGTTTAACCCCAAATCCCCCCCCTAGAATCCGCCAGTGTTACCGGCAATATTGTGTAGAGTACGCGAAAGTATCGCGTGATATTGTAACAGTATTTGCGACCAGTCGCGGCTCCAAGCTTAAGACCCGATGTACATTGGTCGTATCGTAGCGTCGCAAGCGTCGTAAGCGTCGTGCGATTCGTCGTGACGGGTCGTTGTAGAAGTTTGGTCAAACCCAAACTTCAACGACTCTACGACACTACGATTGCTATGATAAACCAATTAGCGACGAGTTAGAGTCGTATTACTTAAGAATATATATAGAACAAAAAGTAATCATACTCATCATTAAAAGTATATACTTCTGTACTATTTAGGAGCTACTACGATGCTACGATTTTGCGATGTCATGACGTTACGATACGACCAATGTAGATCGGCCTTAAGAGGCACGACCGTCACTTTCTTGACCCGAAGCGCGGGCCAAGGAGGAGATAGAAAGCGTAGCTCCCGAGAATCGGCCGAAATTGGCAAACTGTTCCGAACCCTGCATTAGATTTAAAAGAATAATCCAATCTCAATACTAATACAATAAAAATTTTTAATAGTTCTAAAATAAACATTCTGTTGAATGCAGTCATTATTTTCATAGAAACATAATTTTTCTATTTAATTCTAAAATATTTGTAATCATATTTTTCTTATAAACAATTTTTATTATTATTAGGTGTACAACTTTGCTTCCGCCGTTTTCCTATAGATGGCTTTAGCGCTAAGTGGTGGTCGAAATAAATAGATCATAGAAGTCATACAATAAACTTGGGCATCTGTCAACATAACCCCATAGAAACATTAGTCGATTTGTGTCTGTATCATAAAGTTATTCTTGATTGAAAATGTCAGTTTACGAGCCAAATTCTCGTCATTTGCGGGAAGTTTTAATTTTCTGCTTCAATATGAAGAAATCTACGGCTGAGGCTCATCGAATGCTCTCAAATACTTATGGTGAGGCCGCTATTAGTGAAAGAACGTGTCGTGAGTGGTTTCAACGCTTTAAGAACGGTGATTTTGACGTCGAAGACCGGCATAGCGATAGAAGAGAGAAGGTTTTCGAAGATGCAGAATTGGAGGCATTACTTGATCAAAACTCGTGTCAAAATCAAGAAGAATTGGCACGATCATTGGGAGTGACTCAACAAGACTTTCAAAATGCCTCAAAGCTATGGGAATGATTCAGAAGCAAAGAAATTGGGTGCCGTACGAATTGAAGCCGAGAGATGTTGAACGGCGTTTGTTTGTTTGTGAACAGCTGCTTGAAAGGCAAAGACGGAAGGGATTTCTGCATCGCATTGTGACTGGGGACGAAAAATGGGTTCATTACGATAACCCCAAGCGCAGAAAATCATGGGGAGTTCCCGGCCATGCTTCCACGTCGACGGCCAAACCGAATATTCACGGCTCCAAGGTCATGCTCTGTATTTGGTGGGACCAGCTTGGCGTAGTGTATTACGAGCTGTTAAAACCGACTGAAACAATCACAGGCGATCGGTATCGAACGCAATTGATGCGTTTGAGCCGAGCATTGAAAGACAAACGGCCGCAATACAACGAGAGACACGATAAAGTGATTTTGCAGCATGACAATGCTCGACCCCATGTTGCGAAAGTGGTCAAGACATACTTGGAAACGTTGAAATGGGAAGTTCTACCCCACCCGCCGTATTCTCCAGACGTTGCTCCCTCTGACTATCACTTGTTTCGATCAATGGCACACGGCCTGGCTGACCAGCACTTCCGGTCTTATGAAGAAGTAAAAAATTGGATCGATTCGTGGATCGCTTCAAAAGATGACCAGTTTTTTCGACGCGGGATTCGTACGCTGCCCGAAAGATGGGAGAAAGTAGTGGCCAGCGATGGACAATACTTTGAGTCATAAATGTATAACCAGTTTTTTACAATAAAGCCTCGAATTTCGGAAAAAACGGCGGAAGCAAAGTTGTACACCTAATACAATTAATTATAAGCAGTTTTCCATGAAGTTCGTCAAACAAAGATGTATTATATATTGCGTTATCCAGTGATGAAATATTTAAAAAATTATAATTTTATTAATTTATTAAAAGACGTGGTTTGTGGTCGGTATTCATAGTCAGATCTTATATATAAGATCGTCTTCAGTTTATCTTCAGATTATGTACAAATCATTTCATTGGCTACAGAGTATTTGAAGATAAACTTAAGACAATCTTTAATATAAGATTTACCAGGTGTAGAAGTATGAAACCGGAATTTTTTTATACAAATAAGACGTCTGTTGTTCGAAAGTGATAAATAATACTTTATTCAAAATAATTTCCACTGTTTTGAACACATTTTTCCCACCTCTCTGGCAGTTTATGAATGCCGTGCCAAAAAAATTTTTCATCTTTTGAAGCGAACCAGTTATCTAGCCATTTTTCCACATTTTCATACGAATCGAAGCGTTGGTTAGCGAGAGCGTGTCCTAGCGATGCGAACAGGTGATAATCGGACGGAGCCAAGTCTGGAGAATAAGCCGCATGCGGTAGTAATTCCCAACTGAACGACTCGATCGTTTCCTTGACCCGTTTTGCTGTATGTGATGGGGCATTATCATGGAGCAAAATGACATTGTGTTGCCTTTTTGCATATTCTGGTCGTTTTTTAGTCAATGTTCGATTTAAATCGATCATTTGTTGTTGGTAGCGATTAGTATTGACGGTTTGACCAGGTTTCAGCAGTTCATAGTTCATAGTTCATAGTTCATAGTTCTTCGTTCCTCACGTCAAAATCACCACTTTTGAATTTTTTAAACCACTCGAAACACTGAGATTTACCAAGAGCATATTCACCGTAAGCTTCGACAAGCATTCGATGTGATTCTGCAGCAGTTTTCTTTAAATGATAACAGAAAATCAATGCTGTCCGCAAATCATAGTTAGTAGGCTCGAAACGTGACATGTTTAAGGTTATACAAAAATATACTAGAGAATGAAAGTTGGGGTTATGTTTGTTGACAATATTCGTCAGCTGTTAGGAGAATATAATAGCGCGGCAGTAGCGGTCTTACGGTCACTAAACTGAACGCTGGCACCATTTATAGGGGAATTCCGGTTTCATACTTCTACACCTGGTATCTATGAATACCGGTCTGTGATTCGCCCATACAACGTATGTAGCGTCGAATAAATCACATTCTCCATTGCACCTACATTTTAAGCTAACATTAGAGGGAAGTAGCCAAAAGCGACATCCCATATAGGGTCGCCAGTAGTAATAACGAAGCCAACGCTTGACCGATGCTTGGCGACTAACCGTCGGCCGGACTTCTGTCAGCCAGTATTCAGCCATTACTGGCAAATGAAAGATTGCCGAATGCCGACTCTTGGCCAACGTATACCCAATCGTTGGCCGGACCTCTGTCAACAAGTATTTAGCCATTACTGGCAAATAGAATAGTACTTAGAATAATACTTGTTAGTGGCAGTCATTAATTATTTCTTTTGCTAGAATTTGCTTTATTACATATATCTTACACTTCTTATACAGTTTTTTCGGAGAAAAAAGTTTCTTTAAATTTAATATTCGTATTTGTTCAATTTTGATTTGTTTCATTAAAATATTATATTCTTAAACGAAATATTTTTTAAAATGAAGAAAATAAATTTTTATTTTGTCCAAGGAAACCATGTCGTTTGATGAAACAACAATATTGTTTTAAATAGTATTCTTTAAAAGTTTCTTTCAAAATTTAGTAATTCGATTTAGATTTTCTTGGATATTTTTTTTTGGATTAATCATTAAAATATTCTGTTAAAAATCTAAAAGTAATTATCACTGCTTCATTACACTATATCAATATCCATTGCATATCGAATGTTATTGCATTACTTCAATATCTATTAACAAATTATCCAACAAACACTAAATAAAAGTTACATAACTGTTATTTGGTATTTACTAGGTATGTTATAATATACTGTGAACACTGTAAGAATACATTATATAAATCGTAAGAACATCGTTGGAGTCATTGGAATCACCGCGTGCCGCTCGATTGTCAAGTTAAGCAACACTTTAACGCAGTCAGGACATGGATGACTGGTATTATCGCTTAGGATCGAAATTATCAAGGGAGGATTCGCGAAAGTTTGGAACGTGTTGTTAACAATTTTCGGTTCTTAGCGGTTTATGAGAAAATTAAAAATTATAAATGTATTTTTGTATAATATTTTGATTTTTTCATTTTTCACCTTTGCACAATTATTTTCAGTATTTGATTACTATCAATATTTAACAGTGATTTTATTATCAGTATTTACCAGAAATTAAATACTAGCCAAAAAATTATTAAATTACTAAAATTACTAAATTGGTAATACTTAATCATTAGTAATTTTTCAATATTTTTTAGTATGATATTTCTGTAAGGACAGTACTGTGGCAATATTACAAATCTGACGACCGGTATTGTCTAAGTACTGAGCCGATTGTACTGCCAATGTTGGGGAAGTACTGGCTAACAACGGTTGGACCAGTACCATTTGCCAGTACTGAACCAAAGTTATCATCCGATATTGGCCCAGTACTGGACCGATTGTAAAACCCTATATGGGATAGGCCTTCTAAAGCGACATACCTCTATATCTCATATATTAAATGTTGTATTTTATCAAAACTAATATAAACGTAATTCGTTTTATCAGTTAAATCATAAAAAATGCATATTTGATATATTTCTTGTTCCTTTATATGCTAAATTAGCAAATATCGAGTTTTAGAAATTCGCAAGTTTTACTTCTATGATTTTTATTGACGAATTACGTAGACTACATAGTGATAATTATCATTTTGTTCAATATTAAGTTCTTCTGCATGCATTTGGCTTTTGTAAAAATATTTTTACCTTTATCACTTTTTTACTGTATAACTTGAAAATTTTTATGAGAATGTGTTTTAAAGTGACATACCTACAGTATGCGATACTCTGTGACTAACATAACTTGATTAATAATTGACTTGACATTTGTTTATTGTAAAGTTTAATTTTATTTAGTTTAAAAATATAACATATGTAAAATATGTGAGAAAATAAAAAAGATGGAAAAAGATATGTATTTATTTAATTATATTTCCTTTTTATAACATTATATTTTGAATAAATGAATATTATTCAACCATTAAACGCATTAATGAACTATTTATTATCAAATATTATCATATATGCGACATATTATATAAATTCCAATAGGTATGTCACTTTTGGCACCTATTTTCTTTGAACTCCATTTTCGTACGTTTTACGAAAACATTTTTTGTTTTAAATCTAGAAACAATTTCAGTAAAAATGTGATATTATCTAATAGGAGGTATTTCCAACTACATATATATACATATTTACATTTATATTTTGAGCTTTATATTAAGACATAACAAAGTGGTATGTTGCTTTTGGTGTTTTTACTCTACATGCGACGTATGACAAATATTATCAGACGTGTCGATTGGCTAGGATAGAATTCTCCTAAGGCCTCTAATTTTTCTTCCAGGTATCTCAAAAATTCTTTATCTCACAACCAATTAGAATGTCCGACAAGCTTGTCATACGACACATAATAATAATATTAGCCTTAGACATGCTGCTGTATAGAGTCAAATATTGGAACATAGACTATATTTTTACGACAGAATAAAAAAAACCGAAACTGGACTAGTTATAATGGCTGCAACATAGAATTAAAAAAATTTGTGGCCGATGTTAAAAAAAAAATCACACATTAAATTAGACGATTAAATAGACGAAAATAAAATCGATTATTAAAAAAAAAAACTATTAGTTATTTCGATTAATCGATGAACATCGCCCATCCCTACGCAATACTCTGTACGTACGGGTAAAAATAAATATACTGATATAAAACAAAATGTTAACAATTAAGAATACAGACTAGAGTATAAATAAACGAGTGAGTTAAAAGCCGGGTGCGGCTTGTGCATGTTGATATTTTAATCCTATTTGGTTTTATAATAAGAGATAAAACTTTGGTGTTGGAATATATGATAGTAACACGCGATAATGGTGTGAAAATGAATGCAGAGAAAAAAGAATTCGTTAGAATGTTGGACGCATCTGAATTAAATAAATTACAAATCAGATGCATGCAAGAGAGATCTGACTTAATTATCTTCATTTTATATGCTGGAGGAAAGTATTATCGTTAGCATTAGGACAAATTTTGCGTCATTTAGTTTAACGGTAATAGCGTATGAAATACAAAGTGTATGATCAAAACGTATCAAAAATTAATCGTTTCTAATTTACAAGTTTCAATAATAAAAAGTTTAAGGGGAACACTCATTTTTTAATAGAACATTACATATACATCATACATATGTACATACACACGTGCATATGTTTGTACTTTGAAAGACGCGTGTTTGTGTACACTTTTAAATATAATTATATATTTAAATATAATTATATATTTTATCCATAATAACATTATACTTTAAAATAAATTTAAAGAAGAAAAAAATATGGAAAACTTTCTAATCACGTAAAAACTTATTTCTCACATTAAAGAAAAAAATTGGATAGGAATGTAAATAATAAATAATCATGTAATAATAAATGTATATACATGCGCACGCATATTTGCGTATACTGCTCGCAGAGTATATATTTTTACGAAAATTATTATCCGTATACATACATTTATCCATGACATAATATACATTTAGTTGTGATTTATTTTATATTTATTTACGTTACAGTAGAGACAAAGATATTATATCATACGTATTGTTGCGCTCACGTTTCACTCGCGTTCGCGCACAAGATAAATAAATCAAGACGTTTTTATAAAAGAACGAGAAGCTTTATTGTTTACTACTATCTTTAATTAAATAAGCTCGTTATTAACGATTGATACATCCGCTCGCATCCACGACTCGTCGTCAACTCTCTGTCAGCTGTTGTCAACCACGCTCGTTCGCTTGTCTCTTCTATACCGGGATCATTAATAAAGATCGATGCATCTCCGGAAACGCAGGCACAACATATAGTATCATATGATATATAGTATCATATAATATGTAGTATCATATAATTATCATTATAGCATATATAATTTTTGTATTAATATAAAAAATGAGGCAATACATTTGTGTATTTGTGCTGTGACGTGGCGATTTTGAATTATCGCCCGTCACTCGAAATGTCGTGAGGAAGCCTAAAAGGAGCTTTCCGGCTGCACGTGGATGTCGCGTCCTAGCCGTGAGGCGAACAGGACGCGAACCTACGCAGCCCTCATTTACTTTTGTGTAAGAATACGGTCATCAAGAGGTCGAGTAAAGAAGAACGAAGATCCGCACCAGGGAGGATTTGCTGCCGTCGTCTGGGAGGAGGAATCCTCGAGAGGAGCATATCGGAGACCGGATATCCCAGGTGAATCGTTTCTATAAGTAATAATATAATTAGAGATCGACAGAGCCAATTAAGAAGGCGTGTTTCAGCCAATGCCTAAAGGTGGTCGACTAGGAGACGGGGAACTTCGAGAAAGAGCTGCCGACATGGACCGATCACGAGCTGTCGCAAGGAAACCGCGAGGACGGAGTCGACAAACACCGCAGACGAGCGGAGAACAGCCGCAGCCTGAACGACGCCGGCGAGCGCATCTTCCGCGACTCGGAGTGTCCTCCGAGCCAAACGAAGACGCCGCGAGGCTCGGGGATCGAGGAAAACAACGGCTGCCGAGACGAAGCCCAAGGTCGGAACGATAAGTTGCCGAAATAAAAAACTAAGGCAAAGCTGTCGCCATAAACAAAGCTGAAACTGGGAAGATTCGATCCCGAAAATCTACCAATCAAGGGCCGAGAGCTGTCGAGAAGAGCGATTCGAATCTGGGATAAAACCGGGTTCCAACGATTGCTAGAGAGCTCTCGGTTTTTTTGTACGAGCCGTTTTGGGCAGAGGATGAGATGCGCTCGTCGGCGAGATCTTTTCTTTTGTGATTTAGAGTTAGTTAGTTACGGACCGTTGTACCTGGCGCCCTTTGATTCGTGAGCTGTCGTGCCTCGCCAATCCGCCGAACGATCGAGTATCAATTATACTTGTACAGCGTCCGATCCATGTGCCGACTGCATGGAAAATATGCCCGTTACAGTGCCTTATTATTGTACATCGCATTGTATTAAAATAGTAGATTTTAACTATTATAATTGATCAACTTCGATTACTTATTATTTGGAAATTATTATAGTCTCGATATTTTCATATTAGGATTTTTATTTTCAAATTGTCTAAAAAATCTTCTGCTTTAAGAGATTTCTCCCGAGAAGTACGACACATTATACATATAAAATTCAAGAATAAAAGTTTCTTTTTTTAATCTTTTGTATATTTGCTTTATTAGCGTTTCGGTTCTAAACCCCACTTTTCCATAGGCTTCTTTAGGAATTTGGTCAAATTTTCATAGAGATGAGATATATAGAACGCAACACGTGGACGACGCAACGGTGCATTAAATTACTTCAAGTGTAGCGGCGCAATAGCAGCAACTACTCCAATCTCAATGCCGCGCTACGTGTCGCGCTCGGATGAAACAAGGGTGCACGAAAAGTACGACATGCGCACATACGCCACGTAATACGCTGCGTGCGCGCGTAACGTAGCGAACCTCTTTCCCGCAGGTATTACCTCGTGGCACGCGCGGTATACGGTATTCGCGAGCTTCGGCGCAGGGCTCACCATAGATTTGTAGCCTGCAACGGGCACGTTCATCCCCTAAGTCTAACGTCTACCTCGGCCCCCGTTATATATGACCGCCCGGCCGCTATATACACTTATCGCGCGCATATGTCGGCCAACCTCAAATCCCATCGTGCTTTTTGAACGTGAAATATGGCGGCCTCGTAAGGGGCCGCGGCGAATCCTTCGAGGATCTTCGCTACAGCAAGAGGAAGGAGAAAATGTAGTCTACCTCGTAGGTGCCCACTGTGTATACTCGCGCGTGCGCGATATATGCTGTACACACGTGTACCGATCAAATCCACACGGCTTCTTCCGACCGGTTTCGCGGTCGGTTGCCACGATGCAGAGATAAATTGCTTGTCCACGGGCGATCTGTACGAATATACAGTCATCCATGGCATTACGTGCTTTTTCTCAACTGAAGAGCTTATTTTAGACGGCCAAGCCGTCTTTCCGTCTCCTCTTTTCACGACTGTTAGATACAGAACTGAGTGATTTTTGTGTAAATTTAACGACACGTGTGTGTGTGTGTGTGTGTGTGTGTGTGTAACTCTTCGAGGGTGTTTTACGACAGACTGCAAGCGACTGCAGCTGTAAAGAATCGTCATCGTAAATGTCGTTTTACTAAATTTTGTATCCTACAAATAGAATATTCTACAAATGTAACACCTCGCACAATTTCAAATGTTATGATTCGTGAAATTGTATCTATATTTGATATCATTATTTTTCTCATCGATATAAGTTCGATAGCAATTCTAAGAATGTACTTTTTGATTTCCAATTGATTAGCAGTCAGCAGGCTACTTATCAGATTTTAACGCAACCTATAAAATCTATAAAATCTTCTATCTATTCGTTTGATTTTAATAAAGCATCTTCATAAAATCAATAAATGTACAAATTGTCGTGTTGATATACGGAATCATAAATTTGGGAGGATGACTGGCGAGATAAATCTCGCTATAATTATTCGCATAACTATGGCATCGTTTAAAGGATGTCCTTTCCCCTTAGATTCTATCGGTCTTTCCGGACTAACTTTGATAACGGGAATGTGAGTTCGTGCGTGCGATCATATTGAACGAGTGGCTTGCACTACTGCGAATCCCTCCAGCATAAATTTTACGAGCAATTTCTAGGAGATGCGCGTGGAAGAGGATGAATTAACCTGAGAGTGTCGCTGAATAATCATCAACCCGATGTCTCGTTTAGGTTGGAAATGTGGAAGGCGCGACCGAGCGGCCAACTGACTGACACTGACGGAAACGTTTATGCATGTTTCAGAGGGACAGCTGTACGCTGCGACGGTGGCCGACTTCTCTGGCGGTGAACCACTGATTCACAGGGAGAAAATTCGTACTGAACGTTCGGATCTGAATCAGTTGAACGGTAAGCTCCTATCCGTTAAAGTTAGAGTTAGGGTTAGGTTTATGTGCATGAGGACACGATTAAATGCTTTCTGTTATTCTAACAACGTTACTCCTTTTGAAATATGGCCTCAGTTTTCGTTAACAATAACTTTTAATTCGAACGTTGTACAAGACACATGAGTATACACATGCTAACTAAAATCAATGCAAAAATAAATATAAATACATTTTGTTTATGATTGAATATGATTGAGTTTATGATTGAATTAATTCCTTTAGATTTTTATTTGTAGGGACATCTTAAAAGTTTAGTCTATGATAATAATACTATTGATAATCTGTAAACACTAAAAAACCAGATTATTGCCACATTTGATAAAATTCGAAATACACCAGGAATTTTTAAATATCTTTGACAGTCTCTGCAATGTCGATATGAAGCGTGTATTGTTGCAGAAGTCATTTCCAGCAATTTCTTTAAGTAAACTTTAAACATTCCTACAATACTCAATCATAAACAAAAAAGTATTTATATCTCGAAAAGGACGAGTGGCCAGACCTATGTTTATATGATCTTTTCTCATCCTTAGGAAGAGTAGAATACAGTACCGAAGTTTGTTCGATGTCACCTTGTGACATATATTTGATCGATTCATATATAATTATACATGTGCAATTATACAGGGTGTCCCACGTAAGATGTGCCAAAAGAAAAATATAAGTAGAACAGATAAAACTGAACAAAAATTGTAGAGATTATTTTTCAAACAACCACGTAAAATTTCGAGATATTAATAAAAATAGTTGGACAAATTAGAACGCGGCGACGCGGCAGGCGGTCGCAGCGGTCGGCGAAGAAAATGGAAGAACGCACACGTACACGGACGCACACACGGAGCTACTCATTTCAGTATGCCAAACGGCTCACCTCTCTGGCTTATAAGATATTATCCGCGAGCAATCGTCCATTTTTTTCGCCGGCCGCGGCAAGCCGTATATCCCGCCTGCCGCGTCGCCGCGTTCTAATTTGTCCAACTATTTTTATTAATATCTCGAAATTTTACGTAGTTGTTCAAAAAATAATTTCTACAATTTTTGTTCAGTTTTATCTGTTCTACTTATATTTTTCTTTTGGCACGTCTTACGTGGGACACCCTGTATATATGTACAAACGGAAAAAAATTATTAATATGGAGAAAAGAGAAGATAGTTTCATATAATTAAACGTTTGCTATAAACATAAGCATTTAATTTAATTGTATTTGTATAACAATATTTCTTTCTATGTGGATATATATATATATATATATATATATATATATATATATATATATATATATATATATA
>NW_022639453.1:4616151-4630487 GCF_010583005.1 Odontomachus brunneus
TATATATATATATATATATATATATATATATATATATATATATATATATATATATAATTACATATGCTTATATATGACCATGTAAAGATAAAATTTATATGCGTATAATTGTATGTAATTATTTTTCTCGATTATATAGAATAATAATATACAAAACATAACCTATTATACATATAACTGTTTCATGAAATTAAAGAATCGGTAAAGCAAATAAGATATTCTAAATTTTTTTAAACATTGAAAATATTTGTGAATGTAATCTTAGATTATAATTATAACAGAATTATAAAATATAAAAACATTTTCCATGTTTTCATTATAATGTGTATTTTTTTAATATATTAATGAACTAAATTTGACCAGAATTTAGTTTCCCATTACTTGATTCATAATTGAGGCAATTATCTTAGTAATAAATAATGGAACGTTATTTAACAAATAATGATTTTTGTTTCTTCAACGTTTTTATTAATGGAAAACTTATTCTATATGAAAAAGAAAAATAATATCATCTGCTCTGTTTTTGTAACTTTGCAGACACTCATCCTTACATGTCATTCTATAATATTAAAATTAACTTTGTTCCAACTTTATTATTGCAGGTCCCAATTTTGTCAGCTCATTCGCATATCAAGATTATGTGTTTTTCTTCTATCGCGAAACAGCTGTCGAATACATGAATTGTGGAAAGGTAAATAAATTACCTCTTCTTTTAATTTGTATTTGTATCGTATTTTTTTTAAATTTAAGTTTACTATTAAAAAATTATGAGTGTGCATGATGAAATTTTTAAAAATTAGGACGTTTGTAAAAGAACGATTTTATCTATAACACAAGCTTGCAAAATTTAGGGTTGAAAATCTTTTGAGAATAATTGACGGTTTCCTATGTAATTTTGTACACTGAATTCAAATATAATAGGCCGCAGAAATTGCCTATCACAGTCAGGTTTTTAAGATAAATGGGATAAAATGGTAAAAAAATGACGAGTTTGGCAATTTTTATAAAAGAATTACAGAGAAAAGAAATTTTTTTCTACATTTTCATAAACGGCATCTTATAATATTATTTTTCTACTTCAAAATCGATTTTTATTTTTTAACGTACGATTTGTTTTCACCGAGATGTACTAATTAGAAGTTATGAATTTTTGAAAGTATAAGAACAGAATACACAGGACTGTGAAGGATATTAAACGTTGTTTGACAATTATTTGTAGTTTCCTACGTAATTTTGTATGCTGAGTACATCTGCTCGTAACATACCTAGCACATCAAAGCACGTTCCAAGATATTCTAACGTAATAGTGCTAAGATGGTCGTTTTTTTTGTCATTTTATCCCATTTGGAATTTCGAATTTTATATTTTTCGGCTTATAACTCATAATTCGTAATCAAAAAACGTCTTACACACAAAATTGAAGGAAATCAATACGATACAGCGTTCAGTGTTTGAAAGGATCAATGTGTTATATAGTTCAGGAATATGGATTTTGTTAACACACATTCATCCTACTGTTATATGTTAATTGTTACTGTGCTGGATATTAACTATATGCATTTCTGTAGATTTTTTTTATGTAGAATTCAAATCTGTAGGCCAAATTGACGAATAGCTACACATTTTATAGTTTTTCTAGCCTTAAAATGACAAAACCGATTATTTTAGCACTTTAAGATTAGAATAACTCGGAATTCTGACATGCTAGGCACATTTTACAGATAGATTTAGCGCACAAAATTGCATAGGAAAGCACTATTACTTCTCTAAAGACCGAATCTCGTAGTGTGCAATTGATTGCATGCTACTTTATATATAAGAATTTATCATTTCTTGCTGAGACTTAAAACAAGATGGATTCGAGATATTTCATGCTGTACAGAGTGTACAGCGTAACGATCTATATGGCTTTTTAGACACTTTCGATGGTTTAAGGAAAAGATTGCAAAGTGAATTTTCAGCTGCCTCGAACAGGCTACAATTTGCGATAACAAAAGATAAAAAAACTAGTTTTCTTTTATAAAGAAATCAAGATCATCTTGAATTTTTTATTTAGTACCATGCACTTTTCTTACATAATAATATAGAGGATTTTAAGATGAATTTGACACACTATCACAAATATCATATTTGTTAATATTTAATATCAAATGTGCAGTATTATTTTGGCGACACTGGTAAGCAAAATGTAGATCTCACTGCTATCTTCAGGATACTTTTAGAAACCGTATAAATAATAATAAAGAAATCGTGTAAAAGTAATAAATCGTTATAAGTACACATTGACCAATTCGATGGCCGCGCTTCGTTCTCCAGATTTATCTCCAATAAATTTTTTTTTATTTCTGAAAGCTCTCTCGTGTATCAAACACTAATTAATAATATTTAAGATCTTCGAGAAAAGATAATTACAGTTTGTGCAAATTTAGATTCAAATATCATAATAGCTGCTACATACAGCAATTTGTTAAAAAGAATATAATTTTGTGTTGCAGAGGAGGAGACAAGCAATTTGAATATTTGCTTCCATAAGTTTGAGTTTTTCTATTGTTTTACTATTGTTGTTAATAAAAGTAACATTTGTGATAGTCCGTTGAATTCATTTTAAAGTTTTTTTATAGTAATATAAAAAAGTGAATTATGTCATTTAAAAAATTGAAGATGATTTTGATTTCTTTATGAAAAAAATTTTTTTATTTTTTGTTATTGAAAGTTCTAGCTTTTATGAAACAGTTAAAAATTCACCTTGCCACCATTTCTTTAACCCTTTGAATCACACAATTAAAGGAGCAAATAAATTGTCATATCATATATGCTATTATAAATTTTTGGAGTCGCTAAATTCAAATCTGTTATAAGATTTTTAAAATTCAAGATGGTAGATCCAATATGGCGAATTTTCTAAAATTATAGAAAATGTAATCTATCTGTATGCATGTTTTCAAATTTCGAATATAAAGGTTTCAGAAGGTACAAATTTAAAAAATGTCATAATTAAAAAAATAATTAAAATAGCAAGTCCAATATATATAACAGACAAAATACTCGAAAATTAAATTTATTTGCATAAATGTTTTCAAATTTAATTTGTCGCTCGGAGACGAATCTTAAACAATTATATATAATAACTAAAATAATTCAATCTTAGAAATGGAATACTAAAGTTTTACTGTACTGTGTAAATAATAATTTGATAATATTCTATTGGATCAATTATATTATATCTGTCATACTGGAACTACCATGTGTATGTTAAATATAAAATTTTATTAGAAAATTTGAAATTAGCAGCTCCAAAAACCTTTGTACATAAATAAACAATGCATAAACCTTAATATGCTATCGAAAAATTATTTTTATTTATAAAAACCTTTATTTTCCCTACTTTGTATCATAAATAGTTAAAAACTAAACCTGTAAAAATCTGCAAAAACTGTATTTTATTCCTTATCTACATTAATAAAAAAAAATTTTACATGTTTATCTACAGAGTAAGGAAAATGTTCCGGAACACCTCAATATTTCGGAAACTAAGCATTTTGGAAAGAAATATTTCAGATAGAAATTGTAAGGTTTAAAAAAATCTATTTACTGATCTTATCAATTTGACCTTGGATGGCGTCGCCAAAGTCAGAACAAAATCAACTTTGCTTTTTTAAATAGAAACATGTATTTTTTTTATTATGGAATTTTATTCTACGTATAGAAACAAACAACTTTTGTTTGAAAAATTTTTTTATACGACCTCTATTTTCTAAGATATTTACGGAAATATCTACAAAATCATTGATTTCAATAATTTTTTACTCGAATTCTATCAACTTTATCGAAAAATATCAAGAGATAAAAATTGTTATTTTGTTCTCATAGAGCTTTGAGAATTTTTTCAGAGCTTTGTATTAACTTTTTAATTAACTTTTTAATACTGCATTTTCTTGCATTTTCTTGAAGTATTAAAAAGTTAACATAAAATTCAGAAAAAATTCTCAGAGCTCTATGAGAACAAAATAAATAATTTTCATCTTTTGATATTTTTCGGTAAAGTTGATAGAATTCGAGTAAAAAATTATTGAAATCAATAATTTTATAGATATTTCCGTAAATATCTTAGAAAAGAGGTCGTATAAAAAAAGTTTTCAAACAAAAATTGTTTGTTTCTTTACGTAAAAATCCATAATAAAAAATACAGGTTTCTATTTAAAAAAGCAAAATTACCTTGTCCTGACCTTGGCGACGCCATCCAAGGTCAAATTGTATAAAACCAGTAAATAGACATTTTTAAACCTTACAATTTTTATTTGAAACATTTCTTTTCAAAACGCTTAGTTTCCGAAATATTGAGAAGTTCCGGAACATTTTCCTCACCCTCTGTAAGTTATATATAAATGAATTTAGTGTAAAAAAGAGCATTTTTGGAAATTTATTTTTTATAAAAAAATATATATTAACAATATTAAAAAAATGACTGTTGGCGAATCAAGATTAAACGTCTATATAGTCGAAAATAAAAAAAAGTTCAAAGTATTTATTGATAATTACGGCATGATATAATTTAAAAAAGTAGATAAAAAAGATGTGAGATATATATCAAACTGTGAGTCAAAGAGTTAAACCGTCAAAAGTGTTTGAAAAGTCATGCGGACCATTACGCTAAACATCCTGTATGTCAGAGTATATATTACTAAAACATGTTTTTATATCATCAAGATTATTGCATTATTATACATATAAGATGTCTCAGAACAATCTACGAAGCTCTCATGAGAACATAGAGCAGGTCGAGATAAACATAAAAGTCCTGTACTGTTTTGCGATATTCGTAATAATAACCGAGAAATTAATTGCGAAAGATTAAGGAAAAGAATGTGCTGAATGGTAGAGGACGGACCGCTCGAGTCACAGCGCAGCCCAATAATATAGCGCGCGGATGTCGCGCGTGGCGATTGGAAAACAATGCACCACTGTCTATACTTGTACCACTGTGCTCCTACATTGCCCCTAAGTGCGGTGCGACGTAGGAGCGTAGCGGTATAAGTATAGGCAGTGGTGCGTTGTCTTCCAATCGCCATGCGTAGACATCCTCGCACTATATTACTAGGCGGCGCTGTGACTAAAGCGGTCCGTCCTCTACCATTCAGCACACGCTTTTCTTTAATCTTTCGCAATTAATTTCTCGATTATTATTACGAATATCGCAAAACGGTATAGGACTTTTATTTTAACCCGCTCTATGATCTCACGAGAGCTTCGTAGATTGTTCTGAGACATCCTATATGTACAGGGTGTCTGACTCGTTCCGTACCAGAGCTAACATATAGCTAGAATAAATCGGGGTGAGTAATGGAATTGGTGTCTTTTTTTAAACAACACGTAAAATTTCGAGTTATTAAATAAAGTAGATAGGCTAATCAGAAAGCGGCAACGTGATAGGCGGGACATATGGCTCGCCGCGGCCGACAAAGGAAATGGCCAATTGCTCGCGGGCCTATCTCATAGGCCTAGAGGTGGTGACTGCGTCTTACTCTGATACCCTTGGGCTTATGAGATAGGTCCGCGAGCAATCATCCTTTTTCTTCGCCGTCTGCGGCGAGCCATATGTCCCGCCTGTCACGCCGCAGCGATCTGATTAGCCCATCTACTTTATTTAATAACACGAGACTTTACGTATTTGTTTAAAAAAGGACACCGATTCCATTATTCACCCCGACTTATTCTAGCTATATATTAGTTCTGGTACGGTACGAGTCAGACACTTAGTATATACAGGATGTCCCATATAAGACGTCCAAGAGGGAAAATATAAGTAGAACAGATAAAAGTGAACAAATATTGTAGAGGTCATTTTTCAAACAACCACGTAAAATTTCGAGATATTAATTAAAATAAATGGGCATATCAGAGACGCGGCAGGCGGGATATACGGCTTGCCGCGACCGGCGAAGAGTGCACACGTACACGGACGTACACACGAAGCTATCCATTTCAGCATATATGTAATACTAATATGTGGCGCGTAGAACTCTCATCGGTACCGCAACACTACGGTACAGACAATGCTCGTCTGTCTTTTTCTATATCAATATCAGTGTTCTGTCTGTGCAAAGCGCGTGTGTGACGTTTACCCTTCCGTCATGATCTAAGCCAATACGATTAAACCTGACGGCTTTCCGAAACTAACTTCACACACACACACACACACAATGTTATAGATAGTTTCCATATTTATTTTTCTTATTTATTATCAATTACTCAGTTTCTTTAATATATTTCTAGTGAGAAATGACTTGTCGATTGACGTCGAAAAGACGTTGCTATGTTCACATTTTATATGTGTTTACATTTTGTCGCCACGCTTGCGCATTGCGATCATAGAACACTCTTTTTTAATGAGCCAGTTACCGTCCATCTTCTATCCTTCAGTCTTCTTTCACTCTCTCTTATAGCAAAAATTTCTCTACGCGTCATATAGTAGTATTACATATACGCATTTCAGTATGCCAAATGGCCCACCTCTCTGGCTTATAAGATAGCAATCGTCCATTTTCTTCACCAGCTGCGGCAAGCCGAATGTCCTGCCTGCCGTGTCGCCGCGCTCTGATATGTCCAACTATTTTAATTAATATCTCGAAATTTTACGTGGTTGTTTGAGAAATAACCTCTACAATATTTGTTCATTTTTATCTGTTCTACTTATATTTTTCTTCTTGGACGTCTTATGCGGGACACCCTATATATAGGGTGTCTCACACTCTCCTCCGAGCGTGTAATGGGGACATAGAATGGGTTGATGTGAACATAAAAATCCTATACCGTTTTACAAAATTCGTAATAATAGTCGAGTAATTAATTGTGAAAGATTAAGGAAAAGCGTGTGTTGAATGATAGAGAACAAACTGCTTGAGTCACAGCGCGACCCAATAATATAGCGCGCGGGTATCGCGCGTGGCGATTGGAAGACAATGCACCACTGCCTATACTTATACCGCTACGCTCCTACGTCTTGCCGCACCGCACTTAGGGGCGATGTAGGAGCACAGTGGTACAAGTATAGACAGTGATGTATTGTTTTCCAATCGCCACGCGCGACATCTGCGCGCTATATTATTGGGCTGCGCTGTGACTCAAGCGGTCCGTCCTCTATCATTTAGCACACGCTTTTCCTTAATCTTTCACAATTAATTACTTGACTATTATTACGAATTTCGCAAAACGGTATAGGACTTTTATGTTCACATCAATCCATTCTACGTCCCCACTAAATACCTGGAGGAGAGTGTAAGAAAACCCTGTATACAGGGTGTCCCGCATAAGACGTCCAAGAAGAAAAATATAATTAGAACAGATAAAAATGAATAAATATTGTACAGGTCATTTTTCAAACAACCACGTAAAATTTCGAGATATTAATAGAAATAGTTGGACAAATTAGAGCGCACGACGCAACAGGTGGGACATCCCATATAGGGTCGCCAGTAGTAACAACGAAACTAACGCTTGGCCGAAGCTATGGCACCCAACTATCGGCCAGAATCCTGTCAACCAGTACTGGCCCAATGCTGGCAAATAACTGGCTGCCGAACGCTCGGCCAACGTATGGCACCCAATTGTCGCCCGGATCTCTGTCAACCAGTATTTAATCATTATTGACAAATAGAATAGTATTTAGAATAGTACTTGTTAGTAGCAGTCATTAATATTAGAATTCGTTTTATTACATATGTCTTATACTTCTTATACCGTTTTTCGGAGAAAAAAGTTTCTTAAAATTTAATATTCGTACTTGTTCAATTTTGGTTTGTTTAATTAAAATATTATATTCTTAAACAAAACATAATTTTTTAAAATGATGAAAATAAAAAACTTTTATTTCATCCAAGGAAACCATGTCATTTGATGAAACAACACTATTGTTTGAAATAGTATTCTTTAAAAGTTTCTTTCAAAATTTACTAATTCGATTTGTTTGATTTGGATTTTCTTGGATCTTTTTATTTTTTTATTTGGATTAATAATATATTATCATAATATAATAATAATTATTATAATATTCTGTTAAAAATCTAAAAGTAATTATCCCCGCTTCACTACATTATATCAATATCCATTGCATATCGAATGTTATTGCATTGCTTCAATATCTATTAATAAATTATCCAACAAACACTAAACAAAAGTTATATAACTGTTATTTGGTATTTGGTAGGTTATGTTATAATATACTGTAAACACTATAAAAATATATTATTCCAGCATAAATCATAAGAACATCGTTGGAGTCATTGGAATCATCGCGTGCCATTCGATCGTCAGGTTTAAGCGACACTTTAACGCGGTGAGGGCAAGGATAGATGACCGCTTGGGATCGGAATTATCGAGGGAGGATTCGCGAAAGTTTGGAGCATGATTGTGAACAATCTTCGGTTCCTAGCGGTTTATGAGACATGAAAAAATTAAAAATAAATATATTTTTATATAATATTATGATTTTTTCATTTTTCATCTTTACACAATAATTCTCAGTATTTGATTACTATCAATACTTAACAGTGATTTTATTATCAGTATTTACCAGAAATTAAATACTGGTCAAAAAATTACTAAATTACTGAATTGGCAGTACTTAATCATTAATAACCGATTGTACTACCAATGCTAGAGAAGTACTGGCTAACAACAGTTGGGCCAGTCATGGTCGTCATTATTGCGCCAATATAGGTAATCTGGCGACCAATTTTTGGTCAGTATTAGACCAATAGTAAAATCCTGTATAAGATATTAAAAGTATATAAAGTCTGAAAAAATCCTTAAAAATGATAGAAATATCCTTTGTTCTTCTAAGTGAACATAACCATATTGTAAAAAATAAATTAATAAATATCTTGATTTTAATTATTTTTAAACAGAAATAGGTAAGAATTACATTACACAAATTTAATACAAATTTTAAAAAATTGATTTTGTACAAGCTTAACAAGTATTGCGTCGATGTTCGTTGCATACCGTTATATCGCATTTTACGCAATAAAAACCCATATAGGATTATAATATTGGCCTAATACCTTTATAAAAATATCATACTAAGAATCATTGATAATTACTTATTATCCAATATTTTTAATACTGAAAATAAATAATTATCAATGATTCTTAGTATGATATTTCTATAGGGGTATTGGCCCAAGATTGGTCGCCCGATCACCTATATTTGCACAGTAATGACGACCATGACTGGCTTACCAATGGGAATACTATGGAATGATAACTTCGGCCCAGTACTGGTAAATGGTACTGGCCCAACCGTTGTTAGCCAGTACTTTCCCAGCATTGGTAGTACAATCGGTTATTAATGATTAAGTACTGCCAATTCAGTAATTTAGTAATTTTTTGGCCAGTATTTAATTTCTGGTAAATACTGATAACAAAATCACTGTTAAGTATTGATAGTAATCAAATACTGAGAATTATTGTGTAAAGATAAAAAATGAGAAAATCATAATATTATATCAAAATATATTTATTTTTAATTTTCTCATGTCTCATAAACCGCCAGGAACCGAAGATTGTTAACAATCATGCTCCAAACTTTCGCGAATCCTCCCTCGATAATTTCAATCCCAAGCGGTCATCCATTCTTGTTCTGACCGCGTTAAAATGTTGCTTAACCTGACGTGCCATCAAATGGCACGCGGTGATTCCAATGACTCCAACGATGTTCTTATGATTTATGCTTGTATAATATATTCTTATAGTGTTCACAGTATATTATAACATAACCTACCAAACACCAAATAACAGTTATATAACTTTTATTTAGTGTTTGTTGGATAATTTATTAATAAATATTGAAGCAATGCAATAACATTCGATATGCAATGGATATTGATATAATGTAGTGAAACGTAGATAATTACTTTTAGATTTTTAACAGAATGTTATAATAATTATTATTATATTATGATGATATATTATTAATCTAAATAAAAAAATAAAAAGATCCAAGAAAATCCAAATCAAATAAATCGAATTAGTAAATTTTGAAAGAAACTTTTAAAGAATACTATTTCAAACAATAGTGTTGTTTCATCAAATGACATGGTTTCTTTGGATGAAATAAAAGTTTTTTATTTTCATCATTTTAAAAAATTATGTTTTGTTTAAGAATATAATATATTTTAATTAAACAAACCAAAATTGAACAAGTACGAATATTAAATTTTAAGAAACTTTTTTCTCCGAAAAACGGTATAAGAAGTATAAGACATATGTAATAAAACGAATTCTAATATTAATGACTGCTACTAACAAGTACTATTCTAAGTACTATTCTATTTGTCAATAATGATTAAATACTGGTTGACAGAGATCCGGGCGACAATTGGGTGCCATACGTTGGTCGAGCGTTCGGCAGCCAGTCATTTGCCAGCATTGAGCCAGTACTGGCTGACAGAATTCTGGCCGATAGTTGGGTGCCATAACTTCGGCAAAGCGATGGCTTCGTTGTTACTACTGGCGACCCTATTTGGGAATAAGATTTCTTTTATCATTTTTATATAGGTGGTTATGTAAGAGATAATTCAATAAAACTCACACAAACGGCTAGGATTTACACTTTTAGCATAGTTGAGTGGTAACCAAGGTCATTTATGTCCATATGTGATTTGTACCATTCGACATTCAGTAATATAAATGTCTATTCCAATGCAGTACGTGAGTTCTCTTCATCAAAAAGTTTTTTTAGAAAGAGATGCAGGGTTGAGTTGCTTCCGAGAATTAAACATTTTTTTAAAATAGCTATGGACATAAATAATCCTGATTATCATTTGGAGGGTGAAAAGTGTTGAAGACCGTTCCAATAAACATTCTATGTATATAGACTAAATCGATTGATGACTTGATTCGTATTTTAGGCAGTATACTCGCGCGTTGGCAGAGTCTGTCAGCACGACAAGGGCGGGCCACACGCATTTAACGACAGATGGACAAGTTTCTTGAAAGCGCGACTCAACTGTTCGGTACCGGGAGAATACCCCTTCTATTTCAATGAAATACGTGAGTATGTATATGCATGTCTTTTCGTGGCTTCGATCGAGACTGCGCTCGAGTAGTTTCAAACGAGGGCTCTTGCACGCTTCTAAAAGGACTCGTAAAAGAGCTGCTCCGACTCTACGCCGCGTTAGTTTCCACTTGGAACATACACTGCTCTCTACCATTCTTCAAGTTTTCCGCGACCCTCCCCAATGTGCATTTGCATTCTATAAAATAGAAGAAGTGAACGATTTGGAAGACTTTAGTTGCATGTATGAAACAGTTTAAAAAATTACAGCAACTAAAGTTTGCACGTTGTCGCGCATTGTCGATTTTCAAGTAGGTATTGTTATAAATGTACACTTGATTTCAATACGATTTGAATATTTCTTTTATGCAATTCAGAAAACAGCTGATTCGAGACGATTTTCAGGAGCTACGCCTACTACCCACATAGGTTTTTAAATACCCATTTAAATCGGCCCAGTAATCGGCCCAGTAATGGGTCAGTACTGATTGCCAGACTTGCAGTGCTGGCGCAATGCTAGTAAAAGTTATTGATACAACACTGGCAACACAACAGCTTCTATCTGGATGATAACCTGGATCCATGCCAGATCTGGTAACATTGGCCACCCGACATCGGTCCAATGTTGGGTGTCAATGTCCATCCGATACTAGCTACTGACATCGGCCCAATGTTGCATACCAGTATTAATCGGATACTGCTCAGACAGCACAACAAAAATACTTATATATATTTTTCTTTTTTTTCTTAAATTTTCCACTTTACTGTTTTAAATGCTACTTAATTCAATTTAAATTGTACTTCGAAATTTGCTTACCATTGCTGAGATTTGAACCTGAGACCTCTGGTTCTTAAATCGTTTACTTTACTTACTGCACTACCTTCTGTCACTTTGACTGAAAAATGCTTTGTTTTATATACATATGGTATATATTCATGCACGAAAACAAAAAAAAAGTATATTTAAAAAATATTTACTTATTTCAAAAGTAAGTAAAATACAAATAAATCATTTTGTAAATTTAAATAAATTGTTTTCTGATAAGAAACTTTAATTTGAAACACAAAAAGATACTTTTAATATTAGAAAATAATTTATTTAGATTTATAAAATGATTTACTTGTATTTTATTTACTTTTAAGATAAGCAAATGTTTATTTAAACACAGTTTTTATATTTTAAAAAACTAATTTCCTTGTAAGGAAATTATTTGCTTATTCTTATATATAGATATTTTAAATCAATGAAATAATTTGTTTCTCTAGAAATTCATAATATTACAGCTCATTTTACAAATTTAAAAAATATTACTTTATATTTATTACATGTCTTGTAAAATTTAACAAATATTTTTTTTAGTTAAAAAATTATATTCAACAAAATATATTTCTTTAATTTAAAGAATTTCTTTTCAGTGTACATTACAAATTTCGATTTTCTTATTTCCTCATTAATTTAACAATTACATTTAACAATAAATAATTGAATTTATTATTCATGTGTAATATTTATTAAAATATTTACACACACAAAATATTACTATAAATATTTATTTTTTGTTTACAATAAATATTATATAAAATATTTAGTCTACATTTTAATAATATTTTAAGTAAAGATTTTGATATTTTTTCCTTTATGTATATAAAATATTTATAAAATATTTATACAATATTTTTAAAAAATAATTCAAAATAAATATTTATAAATACTTATCATAAATATTGTGTGCTGTCTGGGTGGTCGTTGGCATTTATCCGACACTAATAAACTTACAAGGAACATTCTTTAGAATCTTTTTAGACAAAAGTTATGCGGTTCTTTATAAAAAATAAAATGAGCTAAAAAGTTTTTTCTATCTCCAGTAGTTACAGAGATACCAAAAAGGGCATGAAACTTTGAAGGATATTTTCACCCTTTAAACCTGAGCCATTACTGATAAAAAAATATGGGTCTCTTATTTTTGGCCATTCTATAAATATGCGAAGTTTCATCGAAATTTTAGACATACACTTCGCTAATGTTCCTTGTTAGTCCAATAAGGTAAAGGTAAAAGTACCATAACCCAGACATGTATCTAAACCTAGATATTATTATTATGGCTAACAGAACTCTGGTTCATAATTGGCCGCCATAATTGGGCAAGTACCGACATTCATTATAATGTCAGACTATTCAATGGTCAATTACCAACCAGTGCTGGCCGAATACTGGCTAACAGAATTATGGTTCAGAATTGGCTGATGTACGTTTGCCAAGCATCAGCGCTCGTTATAACGCCAGACTTCAATGGCCAAACATCGACCAATACTGGCCGAGTACTGGCTGACAGAAGTCTGGTTCATAATTGGTCGCCGTATGTTGGCTAAGCGTCGGCGTTCGTTATAACGCCAGACTTCAATGGCCAAGCATCGACTAGTACTGGTCCAGTACTAGCTAATATACTTCAACTGCCATAGCTCTGGCAAAACATTGGATTCGTTGTATGTCCGGCAAACCCTATATGGGTAGACGCGTTATCACTAAATGGAAGAGGACTTTTCTGATCCTGTCGCTTAGCTGGACGCCCCTATGGAGTTCATGTGTTACAATTATCAGACCCCTGTATATATGTATAGAAAAAGGAAGAGAGAGAGAAAGAGAACATTAATACCGTGAAAGCATTATATGATATATATGTCGTATATATGTAAGAAGTTTATTAGAATTGTGCGCCATTCATAAGAACTGTAAAGAGATAATTTTCAAAATATTGACTTAGTAATTTTAATCTCAAAGATAAACCACGCTTCTTAAATAAATTCTTCAAATATTTATCACGATATTGTGAGTAATTTAGTAAACAGTAATTCATAAATTTTAACAGAAGAAGTTCCTTGCTTAAAATGATAGAAAATTCTGGCTTTCCTTTCCAATAGTAATTTTGTCTTCCTTATTTTGTAACGCATTTAGGAAATTTGATATAGGAGGGCTTTCATATATTATCATATCTCTAACAAATATCCTATAATATATATTCCTTATTGTCTTATGTATCTTTTTATTTTTCAATGATAATGAAAGTTGTTTTGCTTTGTAAATTTTAACAAGAATGTCTTATATAAAAGTTGCTGTTTTTATCATACTTAATGTTTATAGCATAATTTATATAAGTATATGTATGTATGTGATTCTATGTTACTCTATCCGCGTATGTATGTCATATATACACGCGGATAGAGTAACATAGAGTTACATATATACGGATAGTGTAATATAAAGTCATATATATATATATATATA
>NW_022639453.1:4630597-4631553 GCF_010583005.1 Odontomachus brunneus
ATCTTTCTTTCCGCTGCCGCTTTCTGTACGCTGATTTGTTGAGACAAAAAAATTAATTTCTCAAAAACTATTGCGAATATCGCAAAACGGCACAGGACTTTCTTGCTCACCTCAATCCGTTCTACGTTCTCACCAAGGGTCATCATGGGACTTCGGGACACCCTGTATATATATATATATATAGTAACATAGAATTACATATACACGCGGAAAAACTAACACAGAGACACATATACACCCATATAGCACAAATCGCTAAAAAACTTCTTAAAGAATTCCAAAAGTGTTCTGGAGGACTTGGAAACTCTTTTGGAACTCTTTAAGAAGTCTTTTAGAGATTTGTGTTATATGGGCATACGGATAAAATAATATAGTCACATACACACGCAAATAGAGAGTAACAAAGAGTCACATACACGGATAAAGTAAAATTGAATTGTATGCACACACGGATAGAGTAACATACCCATACAGCACAGAATGTTGAAAAAACCTTGATGAAACGTTGCAACGTTGAAAATAGAAGTGTTGATGTTTTTTCTACATGGAATTTATGTTGATTTTTTAACATTGATTATAAAATATTGCTGTAACTAGGTTAAAATAATTTATTTATTATTGTATACAATCACCTTAACGCAAGCGCTGAAAATTTGAGATGTAAACTACGCTGAAACTAAGATGTATGAATATTGTCACATGTGTATTGTTCAACATCTGTGTTGACAATGAATTGTGCCGCCCCTGCTTACTTTCTGTATCTGGCCTGTGAGTAGCTATTTCTTTTTACACCTCAGCAACTAAGCCTCGGATAATATTTTGCAAGAGGAAAAATAGTCTTAGAATTCGTTCAAAAATACGAGAATATTAACCGAATGCGATTATTTCCGATTACCCTGTATATTGAACAAAAAGTACAATTTTTTACAACAATATTTGAGGAGCATTGAAAATTA
>NW_022639453.1:4631563-4633163 GCF_010583005.1 Odontomachus brunneus
TCATAATTATATATATTTTTCTTATTATTTATATGTAAAATTGAAGTGTGTTTAAGAAATTTTGCGCAAACCCTAAATATTCTTTTATTTCATAATATTCTCTATTATATAGGATGCGGTCCAACAACCGTTACAAATGTTGCGCAGTGTTTCTCCCTCTTGTTCTATTGCTCAGATTCGAATGAAAAAAGAGAAAAAAGTAAAAACGCTACATAGCATTTGCAGCGCTGGACCGCTGGATCCGCTGGACCGTAACCAGAGTCTCGCAAGCTATATTGATAACAAAAAAATATATAAAAAACATTAAACGGGAAAAAATGGTCGACGTCATTTTGCAAATAACTACATAAACTTTAGAGATATTAAATTAAATAGGCGAATCAACGCGTGTATTTGCTAGGTACGTTATAATATACTGTGAACACTATAAGTATACATTTTATAAGCATTATTAAAGAGTAGCTTTAGATGAACTTTTATAAACATAAATTGTAAGAATATCGTTGGAGTCATTGGAATCACCAGCGTGCCGCTCGATCGTCAGATTTAAGCAACGCAGTCAGGATGGATGGATGACCGACATACCGTTTCGGATTCGAAATTATTGTTTCATAAAAAAAACTAATTCCTAATTTAGTTAGGGATATGATAATATATGAAACAAACCATCTATATCTAATTTCCTAAATGCGTTACAAGATAAAAAAACAAAATCACCATTGGAAAGAAAGCCAGGATTGTCTATCATTTTCGTTCTATCATTTTTTAAGCAAGGATAACTCCATTATTATTTTAAGCAAGGATAACTCCAAAGTATTTTTTTATGATAGAATATTAATAAGATAGTTTAGTGGTGTAAGGTTCTTATAAAATTAAATATAATTCAATGTGATAAGATTATATTCAGGCGAATTTTCTTCATGATAGGATATTATAAATCGCTTGTTATAAGAAAACATTCACGGCCAATGGACTTAGTTTCACGACCAGTAAACAACAACAAGAAAACATTCAATTCAGAAATTTGAAATGGATAATACGTTATATGAGTTGTAATCAGAAAGAAAAAGTTTAAAACATACAGCATGATACAAAGTGATTGCATAACGGAATATTTTATGTGAAGATGTATTATTAACAATTTTACATGAAACAGATGCAATAAAATGGAAAGAAACTTTACATTAAGTTTGATTAATTGTGATAATGAAAATTTTCTAAAAGTTCTAAGATTGATTATGATTATATTTGTTCTTATAGATTATTAAAGAGTAGCTTTAGATAAACTTTTGTGAAAGAATATTATAAGCAGTTTATCATAAAATAATTAAAAATATTTCATACAAATTTCTATATGTAGAAAAATATTAACTGACAAACTTTTATATTCAACATTATTGAAAGAAATGGTATTATAAATTATTATTGAATTATATTGGAAATCTATCTAATGCGACATAGATAAAAGATTCGTTATATTAATCAACATAGAAATTCTATCTTATGGAATGAGATCCATTCATAATCTATCTATCATTTTAAGCAGGGTTGCTGAGAAGTTAAACATCGATAGATTGATTTCGACACTTAAAAAGATTGG
>NW_022639453.1:4633173-4633286 GCF_010583005.1 Odontomachus brunneus
CTGTTATTATATAATAATAATAATAAAATAAATTATTAAATTTTATTACATTAATATATATGTATTATACTACAATATATATATATATATATATATATATATATATATATATA
>NW_022639453.1:4633296-4637521 GCF_010583005.1 Odontomachus brunneus
TTATTAAAGAGTAGCTTTAGATGAACTTTTATAAACATAAATTGTAAGAATATCGTTGGAGTCATTGGAATCACCAGCGTGCCGCTCGATCGTCAGATTTAAGCAACGCAGTCAGGATGGATGGATGACCGACATACCGTTTCGGATTCGAAATTATTGTTTCATAAAAAAAACTAATTCCTAATTTAGTTAGGGATATGATAATATATGAAACAAACCATCTATATCTAATTTCCTAAATGCGTTACAAGATAAAAAAACAAAATCACCATTGGAAAGAAAGCCAGGATTGTCTATCATTTTCGTTCTATCATTTTTTAAGCAAGGATAACTCCATTATTATTTTAAGCAAGGATAACTCCAAAGTATTTTTTTATGATAGAATATTAATAAGATAGTTTAGTGGTGTAAGGTTCTTATAAAATTAAATATAATTCAATGTGATAAGATTATATTCAGGCGAATTTTCTTCATGATAGGATATTATAAATCGCTTGTTATAAGAAAACATTCACGGCCAATGGACTTAGTTTCACGACCAGTAAACAACAACAAGAAAACATTCAATTCAGAAATTTGAAATGGATAATACGTTATATGAGTTGTAATCAGAAAGAAAAAGTTTAAAACATACAGCATGATACAAAGTGATTGCATAACGGAATATTTTATGTGAAGATGTATTATTAACAATTTTACATGAAACAGATGCAATAAAATGGAAAGAAACTTTACATTAAGTTTGATTAATTGTGATAATGAAAATTTTCTAAAAGTTCTAAGATTGATTATGATTATATTTGTTCTTATAGATTATTAAAGAGTAGCTTTAGATAAACTTTTGTGAAAGAATATTATAAGCAGTTTATCATAAAATAATTAAAAATATTTCATACAAATTTCTATATGTAGAAAAATATTAACTGACAAACTTTTATATTCAACATTATTGAAAGAAATGGTATTATAAATTATTATTGAATTATATTGGAAATCTATCTAATGCGACATAGATAAAAGATTCGTTATATTAATCAACATAGAAATTCTATCTTATGGAATGAGATCCATTCATAATCTATCTATCATTTTAAGCAGGGTTGCTGAGAAGTTAAACATCGATAGATTGATTTCGACACTTAAAAAGATTGGATATAATCTGAAGCTCGATGTTTGGATATCACATTTGCTTACTGAAAACAACAAAATTGACTGAGTTTCTGTAGTTCTTAGCCGACTAAACAAGAATACATTTTTGGGTCGATTGGTGATTGGCAATGAAAAATAAATCTTACACAATAATGTCCATGTAAATAAAATTAGAAAAGAAAAAGATAAACCCGGTCATTCTATGTTAAAAACTGGTTTGTATAAAAGGTGATGCTATCTATTTAGTGGGATTGCAAAGGAATTATTTTCTTTTAATTGCTTTCCGTAGGTGAAACGATTAATCCCGACAAATATTATCAATAGCTGTATAATTTAAAGGCAACGATACAAAAGAAACTTCCGTTTTTAACCAATCGGAAAGGTGTTGTCTTTCATGACTTTTTATTGTTATCCTCCATTTTTTCTTAATATTGCATCAGAGTATTATTTGTTTTGATTATTGCAGGATAATTTGAATGGAAAAAAACTTCTCATCTTTCGAACTCTTAAAAAATCATGTTTTAAGATTCTTTAACGAGAAACTATGCGTACATTCTACGATCATGACATCATATATTGCCAGAATGCTAAAAAAAGATTATAGAAAATGATGAAAAATATTTAGCCAATTAGATAAAAATCTTTGTATGCTAAATCACCAAATGATTCTTATTGAAAAATTGAGTACGAACTTTTGCACTTACCCAATATTTGTAATTTATTGTGTTTAATTATAATATAATTATTACGTATTGTACATCAACAATATGTTAAATAAATAAAATAGATTATAAGATCTAAACTAAGCTTAGTACAAGCTTAAATAAATATTAAATAAGTTTAACAAAGAAAAGAAGTTATTAATTTCATAATTTATAATCTTAATAACTTTTCCTAAAACAAAGCGAAAGAAAAAAGAAATTATTTTATATACATTTATTATGTATTTTTAACTTATTTTTTTTATATAAAATTGTTATCTTATGTATCATCTGTTACGAAATATCTAGTATAATGCAAACTTTTAAATAAATATCGTTATCTTTTTTGTATGAACATTTCGATTCCCCCTCTCCCCCCATGTATTGAACATTCCGATATTTTTGTCGAAAATTGATATTATTTGAGATATTTTTTACTATATTAATTTACATTTTAATGTTTTATCCTGTATATTTCTGCTATTCTGTATATCCTGCTATTATATTTACTTAGTATCATATACTTGACGAAACATCCGTCCAATAAAAAATTATTATACTAGCTATAAGTCAATGCGCGTGTAAAAATATATAAAATAAAAGTAATTTTTTTATTCACCTGTTATCTAGAATCAACAAGCGATGTTACGGACGGTCGATACGCACGAGAATCAGCACGCTTGGTGTACGGGGTTTTCACAACTCCCGTGAACTCCATTGGGGGCTCAGCAATCTGCGCTTTCTCTATGAACAATATTCTCGAGGTCTTCCAGGGTGCTTTCAAGGAACAGGAAACTATAAACAGCAATTGGTTACGAGTTCCACCAGAAAGGGTACCCGAACCGCGGCCCGGCGCCTGCGTTAACGATTCCAGAACACTTCCGGATATTACTGTTAATTTTGTTAAAGCTCATCCTCTCATGGACGACGCGGTGCAATCCTATTTCGCACTACCTGTGATAACTAAAATCAGTTTTAAGTGAGTGAACTGTTGACTATCTGATATTTGTAATATAATTTTTTGTTTCCTGTGTATTTTTGTGATATAAATGCATGCCAAGTTGATAATTAATATCAAAATATTTTTGGTGAGTTGAATTGACAACACATAAAGGCACGAATTTTTTATTAAATATAATATGATGAAATAGAATTTTCTTAATATTTAGAACTTTAGAGAGAGAGAGAGAGAGAGAGTGTGTGTGTGTGTGTGTGTATGTATTGATTTTTAATTTCTTTTCTAAATAATAAATCCTGTACCTTTTATTATATAGGATGTGCTAAACTTGTGGAAACGATCGAATATTTCTAAAAACACATTTTTTAGAAAAATATTTCAGACAAAAGTTATAGGGTTTCAGAAGATCTGTTTAATGTTCGTATTAGTTTTGACCTTGGGTAGCGTCGTCAACATCAGATCAAGGTCACGTCGATTTTTTTAAATGAAAATTCCCATTTTTATTGCATATTCTCGTAGTTTAGCCTTGAAATGAAAAAATATAAATGGCATAACTTTTTTTTATTAATACCATTTTGCGTTAAAAGTTAATTTTAAATCGATGATACTTGCATTTTGTTATACATTTCTAAATCTAAATAACATAATATTTATAACATAACGTATTATCAACATGAAACGTTGATGTATAGTTACAGATTTACCAAAGTCGCCGTAGATCCTCAAGTAAAAGCATTGGACGGTAAAGCTTACGACATACTCTACATTGGAACAGGTACAATCATTTATACATTTACATAACCCAGACAACACAGATCTTTCAATGAACGTTATGTAGACGTTCTTTGAAGATGCGTGCTGTCACAAAATGATATTATGATGTATGATTATATATGCACATAAAATTATTAAATTAATACATAATAAATGAAGTTAATCTTGTTAGTTTAACGAAATCAATTTGTTACATACAGATGATGGCCGTGTTCTAAAGGCGCTCAACACACGTGCACCGGAAACCCGTAATAATGTCGGTCAAGTTATTGTTAGCGATGTTCAAGTATTGAAATTTGGTAAGTTGTCACAAAACGAGCAAATATTATATGAAAGGTAAACTAAAATTTACAACTTTTAAAATATTTATTTATAAGAATAGTTATTAATTAATGGTCTAGTGGCAATAAATAATAGTTAAATATGCATATATATATATATATATATATATATATACAGGGTGTCCCGAAGTCCCATGATGACCCTTGGTGAGAACGTAGAACGGATTGAGGTGAGCAAGAAAGTCCTGTGCCGTTTTGCGATATTCGCAATAGTTTTTGAGAAATTAATTATTTTGTCTCAACAAATCAGCGTACAGAAAGCGGCAGCGGAAAGAAAGATGCCTTCGGCCGACGTGCGACCG
>NW_022639453.1:4637563-4638508 GCF_010583005.1 Odontomachus brunneus
TATATATATATATATAAGGTGTAGTAAAAAGAAATCCATTATTTTTCCAATAGGTGGCTTTAGTAATGTGAATCTCGCGTTGTTTAAGTGCGATCGGTTTACGCTAGATGGCGTTAGAAAAATAAGATTTCGTACTAAAAAAACTTCTCAGACAGTTTTGTGATTGTTTGATTCAGTATTTGAGCGCGCGTCAAAGATGGACACCAGCAAAGAGAAAACACCATATTTTACAGTTTTTCTTTGATAAAGGCGAAAACGCAAGCCAGGCAGCTGAAAATGTGAATAGTGTTTATGGTCCTGATACTGTAACAGCCAATCACGCGCAATTTTGGTTTCGTCGATTCCGTTCCGGTAATTTTGATGTCAAAAATGCATCACGCTCTGGAAGGCCAATTGTCGAAAATGTCGATAAAATAATGGAAATCGTCGAGTCCGACCGTCATGTAAGCACTGTTTCGATTGCCCAGGAGCTAAACATTGCACAAAAAACCGTTTGGAATCACTTGAATAAGGCTGGATACAAAAAGAAGCTCGATGTATGGGTGCCACACGAGTTAACGCAAAAAAACCTCATGGACCAAATTTCCATCTGCGAATCGCTGCTGAATCGCAACAAAATCGACCCATTTCTGCAGCGGATGGTGACTGGTGATGAAAAGTGGGTCACTTACGACAACGTCAAGTGAAAACGGTCGTGGTCGAAACGCGGTGAGTCGGCGCAAACGGTGGCCAAGCCAGGATTGACGGTCAGGAAGGCTTTGCTGTGTGTTTGGTGGGATTGGCAGGGAATCATCCACTATGAAATGCTCCCCTACGGCCAAACTCTTCGAAACTAATTCGAACTCTAATTCGAACCTGTACTGTCAACAATTGGACCGTCTGAAGGAATCAATCGCCCAGAAGCGGCCAGCTTTGGTCAATAGGAGAGGAATTGTGTTCCATCGG
>NW_022639453.1:4638763-4638856 GCF_010583005.1 Odontomachus brunneus
AGAAGCTTGTGAAAATCTACTGTCCCAGTTTTTCGTCAATAGGGACAAGAGTTTCTATGAGAGAGGCATAATGGAATTACCTTCAAAATGGCA
>NW_022639453.1:4639076-4639175 GCF_010583005.1 Odontomachus brunneus
GAGGAATTTTTTCAAGCAAAAGTTATTTGCGTTTTTACGTTGAATAAAATGCCGTAATAAAAAATATGTATTTCTATTTAAAAAAGCAAAGTTGACCTT
>NW_022639453.1:4639204-4639385 GCF_010583005.1 Odontomachus brunneus
GTTTCTATGAGAGAGGCATAATGGAATTACCTTCAAAATGGCAACAAGTTATCGAACAAAACGATGCATATTTGACCTAAATCGGATGATTCTAACTATGCTAAATAAAGCCTTCAATTTCATGCAAAAATAATGGATTTCTTTTTACTACACCTTATATATATATATATATATATATATA
>NW_022639453.1:4639395-4646299 GCF_010583005.1 Odontomachus brunneus
TCCTATGTCAAATAACTACTATTGTTAAATGCGTTTTTTTAAGCCTTACAACTTTTATCTGAAACATTTTTCTCTCCCGTGCTTGGTTTTCGACATATTCGACTGGATGGATGGATTAAAATGGATGGATTAAAATGGTCCACCCTGTATATACAGGGTGTCTCACACTCTCCTCTGGGCATTTAGTGGGGACGTAGAATGGGTTGATGTGAACATAAAAGTTCTATACTGTTTTGCGAAATTCGCAATAATTATCGAGATATTAATTGTAGAAAATTTGTGAATGATTATGCAGGATATGGTAAATGAGTTATAGTAGCGACGACTGCTGTCGTGTACTTATACTTTAGGTCAAATTAAACAAAAAAGTCCTCTACCATTTTCCAAATAATCACATAGATTTTTAATTATTAATTAAAGAAGATTATTGCACGATTTTGCGTGATAATGCAGTCATCTTCTTTAATTAATAATTAAAAATCTATGTGATTATTTGTAAAATGGTCGAAGACTTTTTTTTCAATTTGATCTAAAGTATAAGTACACGACGGTAGTCGTTGCTATTATAACTCATTTACCATATCCTGTATGATCATTCACACATTTTCTACAATTAATATCTCGATAATTATTGCAAATATCGCAGAACGGTATAGGACTTTTATGTTTATCTCAACCTGTTCTACGTCCCCACAAAATGCCCGGAGGAGAGTGTAAGACACCCTGTATATATACCTTTGACTATATATGGACTGCGCGCGCGCTAGTCGCTTATCTTTCCGTGCAGTTTGCTATTATTTATAGCACCACCAGTACCGAATAACAACCTTTATCTAATATATCGTGAATTATAATATCATTAAAATATATGAAAAATATACTTTTATTATTTATCACTGAAATATTTTTAAATTATCGTAAAAACTTTTTTGTAACAAATAGTGTTAAAAAGTATATTTCTAATACATCTTAATTATATCACAATTCATGATTATGGACGAAACAATCTTTAAATGAACAAAACAGAAATAAAAATAAGGTTGCAGTTTAGGAAATTGCCTGTAATTTATTTGATTACTGACGACGCTGTGGATGTTAGCAGAAGTCTAAGGTCACTCCTGCCAGTTCATAGTTATATAGCTAAAAATCTACACATAAGATGTCTCAAGATGAAGTTAAAAAAATTCAATAATTTTATTATGATAAAAATTTTATAACTGTATTATTATGTTATTATATTATTACATTATCACGGATACACAAAACTTTTAGGTTTTATTTACCCTAATAACACAGATAGATTCTGAGAATGTTCGAAGAATATTATAAAAGTAGATTGTGTATATCACCTGAATGTTCGACATATGTACTATGTTTTACTAAGAATGTACTAAAAACATTCGTATGTCCCGATTATCCGCTCCTTCAGTATATACTGAAAACCTATAGTATATCACAAGTATATTCAAGGAATATGTAGAGTACGTAATAGCAAATTTTATGTATGTTCTAATAGAATATATATCATTTTATGTATGTTCTAATAGAATAAGATATCAAGTAGGTATATTAATTTATATAATTCAAGATATAACTTTACTAAAATAGTAGTACGCTCAATGCATGTCGCGCGTCGCGTGCGAGTGTGTCCTGTGTCCTACGTTTTATGTAAACAGATCCTGATAACCAATGTTTGTACAGCGCTGGAAAAAAAGCACCATTGATCTGTTCTTTTCAACTGAATTAGTAACACTAATTGTTGAATAAATGTACGCACGCTGAAGCTTGAGAATCTTGTATGGTTCATATGCTTCGATATGTATGTATATTTTT
The DNA here is from genome assembly GCF_010583005.1 of Odontomachus brunneus. Classification (NCBI taxonomy): domain Eukaryota; kingdom Metazoa; phylum Arthropoda; class Insecta; order Hymenoptera; family Formicidae; genus Odontomachus; species Odontomachus brunneus. The sequence continues at coordinate 4,641,229 of NW_022639453.1, forward strand.
TGAAGTAGTGCAACAAGTTCAGGTAGAATGAACAGACCAAATTGTTAAAATTCTCCCTGTTACTATAAAGCAGTAAATTGATTAACTGCCACAAATGTAGTCCGACCAATCTTACAAATGCTTCGAAATGTTCAAAATATATATTAACAAAATATATATACAATATATATTAACAAAATATATATACAATATATATTAACAAAATATATATACAATATATATTAACAAAATATACATACAATATATATTAACAAAATATATATACAAAATATATATATTTTAAATATATATTGTAATATTATATTAAAATATATGAAAAATATACTTTTAAACACTGTTTATCACTGAAATATTTTTAAATTATTGTAAGAACTTTTTTGTAATAGTGTTAAAAAGTATATTTCTAATACATCTTAATGATATCACAATTTATGATTATAAACAAAACAATCTTCAAATAAACAAAACAGAAATAAAAATACGATGGCAGTTTAGAAAATACAATATATAATATTATTAACCCCTTAACGCTCGTTTTTTTTTTTTTTTTTGAGATAAACGGTCAGAAATAAACTTCCAATAAACTTCAGTCCAAAATAATCATTTTTTTTTATTGAAGATAATTAGTATTTGAATAGTTCTTTATTTGAAAATAAGTATGTAAACTCAATTTTTATGGATAAAAAGGTTCAAAACTCTACTCAAAATTTTCATTACCTAATCTGACACATATATACAAGTTTTATAGCACAGAAAAAATTTGAAATCAGTAAAATTGGGTTATGATTTATAAAAGTTACGCTAAAAAATAAAAAATCAGTTTTGGATTGGAGCTTTCTACACTTAATTGGCATCAAATTCTTCCTGCACTTAAAGTTTTGTCATCATAACGATCCATTTTAATTTTATAATCACTAAAGTTACTAAAGTCTGAAATACTTTCCGACCAATTGGCATATTAAAAATCATTGAGTTGATGCATGAGTTTAGTACGTGCCCGAGCAGCACACATTCACGTGTATTTTAATAACACAAATTTTAAAGTCGCCCGAGTCACACTCGGGCATAAGCAATCTGTCAGTTACCCGCACCCGAATGTGACTCGTTTAGGAGGGTTAAAGGGTTAATTATTACAATATAAAATATATATTTTAAACATTTCAAAGCATTTGTAAGATTGGCCGGACTATATTTGTGACAGTTAATCAATTTACTGCTTTATAGTAACAGGGAAAATTTGATCAATTATTTGATTTGTTCGTTCTACCTGAATTTGTTGCACTACTTCAAAAAATATACATATATATTGACGCCCATGAAGCGTACGTACAAGATTCTTAATCTTCAGTGTGCGTACATTTACTGAACTAGTGTTACCAGTTCAGTTGAAAAAAACACATCAATTGTGCTCTTTTCTCAGAGCTGTACGTTCATTGGATATCAGGGTCTGTCTACATAAAACGTAGGACACAGAACACATTCGTACGCGACATGCAATGAGAGTATTACTATCCAGGTAAAGTTATATTTTGAATTATATCTTGAATTATGTAAATTAATATACCTATTTGATATATCTTATATATATTTTATTAGAACATATAAAATTAATTATTAATGTACATATTCCTTGAATATACTTGTGATATACTATGGGACATTTTCAGTATATACTGAAAAAGCGGATAGTCGGGACATATGAACGTTTTTAGTACACTCTCACAAAGAAACCCACACAAGTGTCCGCCTCTGATTTTCATGAAATTATAATATGTTGTACTTTAGATTAAAATAACAAATACGTTTTTTATTATATGTGCCCTTTCACAAGTTTAAGAGGTGAAATACCTTTTTGAGGAAAATCGGTTTTTTTTCATTCCAAAGGAATATAATGAAAACTATAAGAGATAGAAAAAATATTTTGAATAAAAGTTGAATGATTTGAAGAGTATTTTACAGAATTTATTTTAATAATTATAATAAAGAGAAGTAGTGGGGGAAATATTAACAAAAAAATATTTTTTTTTCAAATAATTTCTGTAAAGTACTCTTCAAACCATCCAACTTTTATTCAAAATATTTTTTTCTATCTCTTATAGTTTTTATTATATTCCTTTCGAATAAAAAAAACCGATTTTCTTCAAAGGAGTATTTCATCTCCTAAACTTGCAAAAGGGCATATATAATAAAAAAAAAACGTATAAAAACATATAATAAAAAAAACATCTATAACGTAATTTTGATCTAAAGAACAACATATTACAAGTTCATGAAAATCAGAGGCAGACACTTGTGTGAGTTTCTTTGTTAGAACATAGTACGTATCTTGAACATTCAGGGGATATACACAATCTACTTTTACGATATTCTCAGAATCTACATGTGCTGGGAGGGTCCCGATTGCCTACAAATTAATTGCCTACAGTATCGATTGCTGACATTCAACTTATCCACATTTCATTTGCACACAAAAATTATTGCCTAGAACAATTACCTACAAGTTGTATTACGCACAAATAAAAAATTAAAAGCCGAACGCTCGTTTGCACACACGACACTTGCGCACAAATCACATTGCACACATAATATTATTGCCTACATTATGATTGCCTATATGCTCTATTGCGCACAAATAAAAATTAAGAGACGAATGAACGTTCGCGCACAAAAATTATTGCCTACAGTAAGATTGCTTACAAGTTCTATTGTACACAAATAAAAATTAAGAGACGAATGCACGTTTGCGCACAAAAATTATTGCCTACAGTAAGATTGCTTACAAGTTCTATTGTGCACAAATAAAAAATTAAGAGACGGACGTACGTTTGCACACACTAAACTATTGCGCACAAGCCACATTGCGCACATAATATTATTGCCTACAGTACGTTTGCCAACAAGTTCTATCGCGCACAAATAAAAATTAAGAGACAAACGTACGTTTGCACACAAAAATAATTGCCTACAGTACGATTGCCTACAAGCTCTATTACGCATAAATAAAAATTAAGAGACGAACGTACGTTTAAAAAATTGGTAATTATCCAGTTATACCATGTATCTCTAGCTATGTAACTGAGGGGCTTTGCCCCCCAGACTCCCCGTATCACGGTGGGATGGGAGCTACAATCTTTCGTGAGAAATTCACTCTTTAGCCCCCCAGTCACATAGCTAGAGATAGATGGTATGACAACGCGTGGATTGAGCCTATTTTCATCGAAATCGGAGGTGTTGCCGCTAAACTAAATAATTACCATATTATGTGTGCAAACGAGCGTTCGGCTTTTAATTTTTTATTTGTGCGTAATAGAGCTTGTAGGCAATCGTACTGTAGTCAATTATTTTTGTGTGCAAACGTACGTTTATCTCTTAATTTTTATTTGTGCGCAATAGAGCTTGTTGGCAAACATACTGTAAGCAATAATATTATGTGCGCAATGTGGTTTGTGCGCGATAGTTTGGTGTGTGCAAACGTACATCCGTCTTTTAATTTTTTATTTGTGCATGGTAGAACTTGTAAGCAATCTTACTGTAGGCAATAATTTTTGTGCGCAAACGTGCATTCGTCTCTTAATTTTTATTTGTGCGCAATAGAGCATATAGGCAATCATACTGTAGGTAATAATATTATATGTGCAATGTGATTTGTGCGCAAGTATCGTGTGTGCAAACGAGCGTCCGGCTTTTAATTTTTTATTTGTGCGTAATACAACTTGTAGGTAATTGTTCTGTAGGCAATAATTTTTGTGTGCAAATGAAATGTGGATAAGTTGAATGTCAGCAATCGATACTGTAGGCAATTAATTTGTAGACAAACGGGATCCTCCCACATGTACTATTAGAGTATGATCTATGCATTGTATATTTTTTTTCTATAACTGAATTGTTTACTCTCTTGTATTACTTCTCTCTCACTCTTCTTTCTTTTTTTCCTCTAAATCACTGTTATATTACTTTCATGATGTATTTATAACATTCGATAATTAAACGGCACATCACTGATGTGTATTGCTTAGTATATTCTACAAATATCCTATTCAATATATTGAATAAATATTCGATTTAATATATACTAAGAATATATGCAAATAATATACTATAAGAAATATTGTGCGGATATTACCATATTATATTTATATTATATAAGTTCAGTATATTCGAATGATATCATGTGTTATCTGAGTAGATTCTGTGACTCAAGAATAAATTTAATTTTCAATTAGCTTACTATAAACTAGTGCCTTTAGTTACGTTACTTTATAAGATGTTTCACCCATTTTCTTTGTAAATACTGTATTACTTTATTATAAACTGTAAATATTTCTTGTAGGTCAAGCAGTCAAAGACCTCCTAGTGGTTCATCTAGCCGGCGAAGCGAGCAAACTGGTGGTATTTGCGGATTCTGAGATTCGTGCGGTCCCGTTGCATCATTGCGACTCGCCAGCTGTAGCTACTTGCAAGTCCTGCGTCGCTTTACAAGATCCTCATTGCGCCTGGGACGCAACCGCGAACCTCTGTGTGGCCGTGCTAACTAAGCTACACGACAGCGACGCTGACAAAACCTTGTTTCAAGATATTTCAACCGGAAGACATAGAAACTGCGGATACGAACAAGGTACGGCTTAATATAAATTGCATTTGTCGTATATTTGTCGTAGAGCACTTGCTACTTTTGCAAATGTATGTATTGGAAGTATGCTATGACACAGTATATCCTTAGCCATTATAATGCTTTAAATTAATCTACAAGAAACATTTGAAAAACCAATTTTTGATCTTTTAACCAATCGATCTAGCTGTTTTCAAATTTTCTGTTAAGAAACGCTGTAATTAGCTGTGCAAAGTGAGCAAGGTATCTCTTTTCTTGGTACTATATGGGTTTTTGCATGTTTAGTGAAATATTTTCTAATACTTGTAGTGAAATTTCTGTAAAAAATTAATCATATTTGTGGTTGTTAAACTAACTACTAATTCAGCAAACACAGCATATAGCTTGTAACACATAGTACAATGACACTATTATACTTTATTTATGATAAGGTTATATATATATATATATATATATATATAT
>NW_022639453.1:4646309-4651370 GCF_010583005.1 Odontomachus brunneus
CGAAGACTTTTTTTTCAATTTGATCTAAAGTATAAGTACACGACGGTAGTCGTTGCTATTATAACTCATTTACCATATCCTGTATGATCATTCACACATTTTCTACAATTAATATCTCGATAATTATTGCAAATATCGCAGAACGGTATAGGACTTTTATGTTTATCTCAACCTGTTCTACGTCCCCACAAAATGCCCGGAGGAGAGGGTAAGACACCCTGTATATATACCTTTGACTATATATGGACTGCGCGCGCGCTAGTCGCTTATCTTTCCGTGCAGTTTGCTATTATTTATAGCACCACCAGTACCGAATAACAACCTTTATCTAATATATCGTGAATTATAATATCATTAAAATATATGAAAAATATACTTTTATTATTTATCACTGAAATATTTTTAAATTATCGTAAAAACTTTTTTGTAACAAATAGTGTTAAAAAGTATATTTCTAATACATCTTAATTATATCACAATTCATGATTATGGACGAAACAATCTTTAAATGAACAAAACAGAAATAAAAATAAGGTTGCAGTTTAGGAAATTGCCTGTAATTTATTTGATTACTGACGACGCTGTGGATGTTAGCAGAAGTCTAAGGTCACTCCTGCCAGTTCATAGTTATATAGCTAAAAATCTACACATAAGATGTCTCAAGATGAAGTTAAAAAAATTCAATAATTTTATTATGATAAAAATTTTATAACTGTATTATTATGTTATTATATTATTACATTATCACGGATACACAAAACTTTTAGGTTTTATTTACCCTAATAACACAGATAGATTCTGAGAATGTTCGAAGAATATTATAAAAGTAGATTGTGTATATCACCTGAATGTTCGACATATGTACTATGTTTTACTAAGAATGTACTAAAAACATTCGTATGTCCCGATTATCCGCTCCTTCAGTATATACTGAAAACCTATAGTATATCACAAGTATATTCAAGGAATATGTAGAGTACGTAATAGCAAATTTTATGTATGTTCTAATAGAATATATATCATTTTATGTATGTTCTAATAGAATAAGATATCAAGTAGGTATATTAATTTATATAATTCAAGATATAACTTTACTAAAATAGTAGTACGCTCAATGCATGTCGCGCGTCGCGTGCGAGTGTGTCCTGTGTCCTACGTTTTATGTAAACAGATCCTGATAACCAATGTTTGTACAGCGCTGGAAAAAAAGCACCATTGATCTGTTCTTTTCAACTGAATTAGTAACACTAATTGTTGAATAAATGTACGCACGCTGAAGCTTGAGAATCTTGTATGGTTCATATGCTTCGATATGTATGTATATTTTTTGAAGTAGTGCAACAAGTTCAGGTAGAATGAACAGACCAAATTGTTAAAATTCTCCCTGTTACTATAAAGCAGTAAATTGATTAACTGCCACAAATGTAGTCCGACCAATCTTACAAATGCTTCGAAATGTTCAAAATATATATTAACAAAATATATATACAATATATATTAACAAAATATATATACAAAATATATATATTTTAAATATATATTGTAATATTATATTAAAATATATGAAAAATATACTTTTAAACACTGTTTATCACTGAAATATTTTTAAATTATTGTAAGAACTTTTTTGTAATAGTGTTAAAAAGTATATTTCTAATACATCTTAATGATATCACAATTTATGATTATAAACAAAACAATCTTCAAATAAACAAAACAGAAATAAAAATACGATGGCAGTTTAGAAAATACAATATATAATATTATTAACCCCTTAACGCTCGTTTTTTTTTTTTTTTTTGAGATAAACGGTCAGAAATAAACTTCCAATAAACTTCAGTCCAAAATAATCATTTTTTTTTATTGAAGATAATTAGTATTTGAATAGTTCTTTATTTGAAAATAAGTATGTAAACTCAATTTTTATGGATAAAAAGGTTCAAAACTCTACTCAAAATTTTCATTACCTAATCTGACACATATATACAAGTTTTATAGCACAGAAAAAATTTGAAATCAGTAAAATTGGGTTATGATTTATAAAAGTTACGCTAAAAAATAAAAAATCAGTTTTGGATTGGAGCTTTCTACACTTAATTGGCATCAAATTCTTCCTGCACTTAAAGTTTTGTCATCATAACGATCCATTTTAATTTTATAATCACTAAAGTTACTAAAGTCTGAAATACTTTCCGACCAATTGGCATATTAAAAATCATTGAGTTGATGCATGAGTTTAGTACGTGCCCGAGCAGCACACATTCACGTGTATTTTAATAACACAAATTTTAAAGTCGCCCGAGTCACACTCGGGCATAAGCAATCTGTCAGTTACCCGCACCCGAATGTGACTCGTTTAGGAGGGTTAAAGGGTTAATTATTACAATATAAAATATATATTTTAAACATTTCAAAGCATTTGTAAGATTGGCCGGACTATATTTGTGACAGTTAATCAATTTACTGCTTTATAGTAACAGGGAAAATTTGATCAATTATTTGATTTGTTCGTTCTACCTGAATTTGTTGCACTACTTCAAAAAATATACATATATATTGACGCCCATGAAGCGTACGTACAAGATTCTTAATCTTCAGTGTGCGTACATTTACTGAACTAGTGTTACCAGTTCAGTTGAAAAAAACACATCAATTGTGCTCTTTTCTCAGAGCTGTACGTTCATTGGATATCAGGGTCTGTCTACATAAAACGTAGGACACAGAACACATTCGTACGCGACATGCAATGAGAGTATTACTATCCAGGTAAAGTTATATTTTGAATTATATCTTGAATTATGTAAATTAATATACCTATTTGATATATCTTATATATATTTTATTAGAACATATAAAATTAATTATTAATGTACATATTCCTTGAATATACTTGTGATATACTATGGGACATTTTCAGTATATACTGAAAAAGCGGATAGTCGGGACATATGAACGTTTTTAGTACACTCTCACAAAGAAACCCACACAAGTGTCCGCCTCTGATTTTCATGAAATTATAATATGTTGTACTTTAGATTAAAATAACAAATACGTTTTTTATTATATGTGCCCTTTCACAAGTTTAAGAGGTGAAATACCTTTTTGAGGAAAATCGGTTTTTTTTCATTCCAAAGGAATATAATGAAAACTATAAGAGATAGAAAAAATATTTTGAATAAAAGTTGAATGATTTGAAGAGTATTTTACAGAATTTATTTTAATAATTATAATAAAGAGAAGTAGTGGGGGAAATATTAACAAAAAAATATTTTTTTTTCAAATAATTTCTGTAAAGTACTCTTCAAACCATCCAACTTTTATTCAAAATATTTTTTTCTATCTCTTATAGTTTTTATTATATTCCTTTCGAATAAAAAAAACCGATTTTCTTCAAAGGAGTATTTCATCTCCTAAACTTGCAAAAGGGCATATATAATAAAAAAAAAACGTATAAAAACATATAATAAAAAAAACATCTATAACGTAATTTTGATCTAAAGAACAACATATTACAAGTTCATGAAAATCAGAGGCAGACACTTGTGTGAGTTTCTTTGTTAGAACATAGTACGTATCTTGAACATTCAGGGGATATACACAATCTACTTTTACGATATTCTCAGAATCTACATGTGCTGGGAGGGTCCCGATTGCCTACAAATTAATTGCCTACAGTATCGATTGCTGACATTCAACTTATCCACATTTCATTTGCACACAAAAATTATTGCCTAGAACAATTACCTACAAGTTGTATTACGCACAAATAAAAAATTAAAAGCCGAACGCTCGTTTGCACACACGACACTTGCGCACAAATCACATTGCACACATAATATTATTGCCTACATTATGATTGCCTATATGCTCTATTGCGCACAAATAAAAATTAAGAGACGAATGAACGTTCGCGCACAAAAATTATTGCCTACAGTAAGATTGCTTACAAGTTCTATTGTACACAAATAAAAATTAAGAGACGAATGCACGTTTGCGCACAAAAATTATTGCCTACAGTAAGATTGCTTACAAGTTCTATTGTGCACAAATAAAAAATTAAGAGACGGACGTACGTTTGCACACACTAAACTATTGCGCACAAGCCACATTGCGCACATAATATTATTGCCTACAGTACGTTTGCCAACAAGTTCTATCGCGCACAAATAAAAATTAAGAGACAAACGTACGTTTGCACACAAAAATAATTGCCTACAGTACGATTGCCTACAAGCTCTATTACGCATAAATAAAAATTAAGAGACGAACGTACGTTTAAAAAATTGGTAATTATCCAGTTATACCATGTATCTCTAGCTATGTAACTGAGGGGCTTTGCCCCCCAGACTCCCCGTATCACGGTGGGATGGGAGCTACAATCTTTCGTGAGAAATTCACTCTTTAGCCCCCCAGTCACATAGCTAGAGATAGATGGTATGACAACGCGTGGATTGAGCCTATTTTCATCGAAATCGGAGGTGTTGCCGCTAAACTAAATAATTACCATATTATGTGTGCAAACGAGCGTTCGGCTTTTAATTTTTTATTTGTGCGTAATAGAGCTTGTAGGCAATCGTACTGTAGTCAATTATTTTTGTGTGCAAACGTACGTTTATCTCTTAATTTTTATTTGTGCGCAATAGAGCTTGTTGGCAAACATACTGTAAGCAATAATATTATGTGCGCAATGTGGTTTGTGCGCGATAGTTTGGTGTGTGCAAACGTACATCCGTCTTTTAATTTTTTATTTGTGCATGGTAGAACTTGTAAGCAATCTTACTGTAGGCAATAATTTTTGTGCGCAAACGTGCATTCGTCTCTTAATTTTTATTTGTGCGCAATAGAGCATATAGGCAATCATACTGTAGGTAATAATATTATATGTGCAATGTGATTTGTGCGCAAGTATCGTGTGTGCAAACGAGCGTCCGGCTTTTAATTTTTTATTTGTGCGTAATACAACTTGTAGGTAATTGTTCTGTAGGCAATAATTTTTGTGTGCAAATGAAATGTGGATAAGTTGAATGTCAGCAATCGATACTGTAGGCAATTAATTTGTAG
>NW_022639453.1:4652105-4654478 GCF_010583005.1 Odontomachus brunneus
GGGGGGGGGGCTAATTTTAACGTCATTGTACGTCCCCCTCGAAATGACGAAATTTTGATTCGAAACATTTTTTCGTAGTGTGCTTATTTTTCGAGTTATTTGGCTGCCTAAGTTAAAATGGGTCACCCTGTATATATATATATATTTTTTTTTTATATCTATTATGTATAATTATATTTTATATGTATAACTGTAATATGTATATTTTAGAACTGAATGTTTTAGAAATATCGTTTATGGTGATGGAATTTATGGTAATTTATAATTAACACATACAATTAAATAAAAAATATTTGTGTGGTAAAATAACTATTCTTAGTGCAAGTCAATAACGTATGCAACGCATTGTCATTTTGTATTGTTGCATTTTTTCCGCTAAAAACATTTTAATAGTTATTTATTTGTGTTTGCTGAAAAATCACATAATTTATATTCCAAATTATATAATTTTTTTAATAATTTATATATTTGTATGTGTATTATATGTGCCAGGTATAAATCTTGACTAAATCATTTAAGTTTTTATGGCTGTGATATATTAAAGAATTTACACAGTTTAATTATAATTATACAACTGCAATGTTTATGATCCATTTATTGTTAACCAACATGTAGTTACATTGCAGATTAAAGTATCCAGATAGCCAAACCTGCGCGAGCAGATTTTGCGCAGAGTCTGTCAACAGTGTTTGTAGACAGAATGGCAACAGATTGCATACAGAATCTGTTCTGACGACAGATTGGTGACAGACTGCGCGCAGAGCCTGTCGATAGACTCTAACGACAGACTGACGGCAGATTGCGCGCAGATTCTGTTTTCTAAATAGGCTATTTAATTCTATCAAGGGCCATATGTACGCTATTAAATGAAACAGTTTCACATACACACCATGTAAAACTCCGAGAAGAGTGAAGATTATTATTATCTTGTGCAATAATTGTACATATATACATAATAAAAAACAATTTTTACTTTTTAAAATTGTATTACACATTTCTTATAAAAAAGCAACAATAATACAGAAATAACAAGTACAGATATAGAATAGTACAACGGTTAAATGGTCAGTTTAAATGACCATTTAAATGCGTACATATGTCATCCTTGGTAAAAATTGTTCTCATAACCTTTCAATTTCTCATATTATTATTTTTTTTAATGTCATTATGTCATTAAATCTGAACGATTTAACCGTCATACAATAAATACTGAAGGCAGCAGCACCGAATAAACTATTAGTCTTGCCATGTAAATAACTTTTACAGAATTTTTGTGATAGTATATTTGAAAATATATCATGCTTCGATTTTGATAAAATTTAATACAATCTAAACTGGACGATCGATTAAATTAATTCGCACATGTAAAAGCACAGTATTTTATTAGCATGATAGAAAAATGTCATTATCTGCTGTTTTATTGCAGTAATTTTTTATACAGTCTCTGGTAGAAAATTAATTTCGAATTATCGTGCCGGTCTCTCTTACATTATTTATACGCTAAACGGTTTTGTCTATATTCTGCGATTTAAAAGGCGAACAAATCTAAGATTTTTCTTCTTTAAATTTTAAGTGGGCAATACAAAGCACTTTTTTTCAAGTGAGGAATTGTAAGACGTAGTGTCTAAGGCGACGGACGATTATTCAAAAGATGTCTTCGATTCAAGTTCGAATCTCACCAGAGAAAATCTTAAAAACTATGAAAAAATAATATAGAAAAACTTTTTTTCACTGTATTTTACAAGTATTTATGAATATTTATGAGAAAGCGCTTATTCTATGAGAAATTATAAAAAATTATGAGAAAGTTTTATACCAAAAATTTAATTGAAGAACCTACGAAACGACAGGAATCTGTGCGCAATCTGCTGCTCTCTGATGTCAGTCTGTTAGGAGACTCTGTCAGCAGTCTAACGACAGATTGGGGACGTAGGTGTCTATGGACATCTGTCGACAGATCCTGCTCGAATTCGACAGATTCTGTTGCCAATCTGTTGTCAGTCTGCGCACAGATTACTTGTACATTCATTGCTACGATTAGCATCAATATGGGATTACAGATCACTTCAAGACAATTTTTGGCAATCGTTTGATACATGTAAGTTATTTTTGAGTTAATTTACAAAAATTTAATATATACTATTTAATATATACTAAATATCTATATCATATAAATGTTTAAAATACATTCTAGAGGCGTCCTAAGATATTTGGATATCTTTCGGATATATTTTGAACATTTTTGCTATATGATTATACATGTATCAAATGTTTGTCTTGTCCATCTTGCCCAATGATAAACTGATATATATATATATATATATATATATATATATATATATATATATATATATATATATATATATATATATA
>NW_022639453.1:4654488-4671855 GCF_010583005.1 Odontomachus brunneus
ATATATATATATATATATATATATATATATATATATATATATATATATATATATATATATATATATATATACACACTAAACGATCGCCAAAAATCACTTTTGGTTGGATATATGTGGCTTGTTAGGAAGTAAAGTACATCCGATGTTCTTAGAAATTGTTTCATCCAAAATTATATGGCAATTCTAATTTAAGTAATTTTAATTTATGTTGATATCTTTACATATTGTATGTAATATCTATTTGTTGATATAATTTTACTTGACTTAGATTATTTGTTAATTTTCCTTTAGACTGAAAAAGACCAACAATAGATTAAATGTTTTTATGTTACGTAACGCGGGGGTAAATTTTATAATAAATTTTAATATTCAAATTACAATTGGTTTTCATAGGTCAAATATTGTCCTATATTATTTATTACATTAATTTAATTAGTTAATTTTTTGATAAAACTTTACAATAACGGACTCACCCACATAGAAAAATGTGTTCATTCTGAGCTCATGTTGTCATATATCTTCAAAATATGAGGACAAGAATACACACCGATGCGAGCTCATATGTGGCTTAGATATCGTTCATATCATGATGTCAGAAAAATACCTCATTTAATAATAATAATCAACGTCACGTCAAGAACTTGTAAACATAATTTATACATCATTTGTGTGCATCTGGTGATCATATCATGAAATCGTAATGACCTTTAAAAAAGTATCAAATTGAAGTCATAACATGAAGTCACATTATGATGAAACATCATTATCAAGCATTTCTATCTATGGTAGCATCTATGGTTAGCATCTATGACCTTGACCTTCATGTATATGATAGAGGTCATCCTCCTGAGTAACCTTTAGAAAGTTTTAGTGATAATTATCACTATTGACCAATATTTACTGTTTCACAAAGTAACCCCTATAGTCACAAAGTAATCCCATCTTACAGTACAGGATGTCTCACACTCTCCTTCGGGCATTTAATGGGGACGTAGAATGGGTTGAGATGAACATAAAAGTCCTATACCGTTTTGTGAAATTCGTAATAATAGTCGAGTAATTAATTGTGAAAGATTAAGGAAAAGCATGTGCTGAATGGTAGAGGACGGACCGCTTGAGTCACAGCGCAGCCCAATAATATAGCGCGCGGATGTCGCGTGTGGCATTGGAAAACAAGGCACCACTGCCTATTCTTATACCGCTGCGTTCCTACGTCTTGCCGCACCGCACCGAGATAATAATAGGCAGTGATGCATTGTCCTCCAATTACCGCGCGCCATCAGCGCGCTTTATTACTGGGCTGCGCTGTGACTTGAGCAGTCCATCCTTTACCATTCAACGTGCGTTTTTCCTTAATCTTTTTTAATTAATATCTCGACTATTATTGCGAATTTCGCAAAATGGTATAAGACTTTTATGTTCACATCAACCCATTCTACGTCCCCACTAAATGCCCGGAGGAGAGTGTGAGACACCCTGTGTATGATTGAGTATCCTATGTATATAGGATACATTAAAATATCGCAAACATGCAAATGTCTGCATTTGGATTCTTATATTGTTTTTCATTGACAAATTATGTATTAAAATGTAAAGGCTACATGTTCTCGTGCTTACAGTCCGAGAGAAAGTTTCCAATTATTTTGTTCCACACATAGGTTCTCGACTTTCCACTTAAAATCACAAGCGAAATATATATATATATATATATATATTGTATAATCACAAGCGAAATATATAGCACATATATATGGCATTTTGTCTTGTTAACAGTATATATTATTGAAAAATTATAATATATTTTTCAAACTTCTTTTATTAATAACTTTTTACCAAACAATGAGCGACGGCAGAAACCTTCTGAAAGTTACTCAAAAGAGTGACCTCAATCATATATATGAAGATCAAGATCATAGGTGCTGCGTCCGTTATTGTAAAGTTTTACTAATGTTACAATTATTAATTCAGATGATATAAAACATTGCGTATGTTTCTGTGAGCAAGTTGTCACAGTGCTCGTTCTTATGAACAATAATCTGTAATTGAAATCTATTCAAGATATCGATCTAAAATCTTACATACATAAATTACATACGAAAGACCATGTTTTTCTTATAGTCATTGGCCAAAGGCCAGTGTGACTATAACCCCCTATTTGTTATATAGCCTATAACAAATCTTATGGAAAATAGATTTCAGTCAAATCGGCTGTAGATTTAGTATAATGTAGTTCATGACGTCTTGATGCTTGTGCGTGTGCGTGTATGTGTGTGTGTGCGCGCGCGCGCGCGTGTGTGGTGGATAGATATGCAAAATCTCCTTTTAATCAACTGAATTCTAAGAATATTTAAATCTTTTGTAATGAAGCGTGTGTAAACTATTAAACATTAACCGAACTACACTGTAAAAACAGGCGTGTTATCAGATGTGTTAAAACAACACAAAATTCACTAATTTAGTATGTTATATGTTTAAACAATACAGCTGCGGTTGTAGATGTGTTGAAACGACATACGAAGTGCACTGATCTACACACAAGTTCTGTGTTACAGTGGATAACACATTTCATGTGTGTTCAAACCGCAACACGGTAAATTGAATGCATTTGTGTGTAAAAATAATCGCAGGAATCGTAGAATAATACATTTAGAAAAAATAACACATTACTAGAGTAACACACTTACAGGAATTACACATGAAACCTCGCAGTATTCAAAACGAATAAATAAGAAAATATTTGGATAATATTAATAATATAATGAATGTAGTTGTCACTGACAAATATTTTTACATTTAGTCTGCAGAAAGCATTGGCACTATTATACAAATGATAAAATAGTAGAATTTATTATTCATTGTTATATTATTATTATTATATTATTTTATTATTATTATATTATTTATTATTTATCATATTTTTATTACCTAATCAGTTTATGTAACGTCTACGACATTATATGGGAAAAAAAAGTATAGTGAGCATCAGAATAGTTCAGTGGCTTAATGCAGCGTCCGGCAAGCGAAAGACCCAGGTTCTCGACATAGCTAGCAACAAACCGCACTTTGGGTATTTTTCTCTCTCCGGAACAAAAAGAAGACGCAGATCCGACCGCGGCGTTTCCCATCGCTACCTTTAATACGTCCTAATACAATACATACATAAGTCGTACACATATATGCATTTAGCTAGCATAACACGAATCATACGTCTATAGAATACATACATATTTTTGTATGTTATATCTACACATTTCTTGCAAATCTACACACTTTCTTCTGTGTTGCATATTTACCTGCAGATGTATCAAAAGGGATTACACACGTAAAATGTGTTAATGAAATACACTTCTTTTTACAGTGCAGATAGCGGGCCAGTTATATGTCCAACATTGGTGCGACGTTAACACCAATGTTGGTGTCAGTGCTGGTGTCAGTGTGTAACCAGTACGGAAAGGTACATTCCTGTACCGAATCTATACTGGCACAACACTGGCGGCCAGTACGGGTACAACGGCAATCTGTACTGTCCCAGTGTTGGACCGCTTTAACATTTCTACGTGGGTATATAAGTATCAAGATAGTGCTCCACACCGTTTCAGAGAAAAATTATTTCCAAAAGAGTTTCACTTCCGAGAGATGGTGGCATAGATCAATGCATATAAAAATGGACAAAAAATGAGAAAAATAAGATATTTTATTGATCATTGTTAATCCTTATAGTAATATTGCAGATGTTTTCGTTTGAAGTTACAAAACCATAGTTAAGTGACTATACCATAGTGACCATAGCTAAGATACCAAATAATGGTATAGAACACCACCTTGATACTTATATGAGATTACAAGGAAGTCTTTTCATTTCGGTTACGAGAATGTTTTACGACTAGATTGGTCATATGTTCAAATCAATCGGCCCTTTTTAGGGCCAAATGATGTACAAAACCTGATCGCGCAATCTCCTCGTAAAGCATATTGGGCTGATGCCGATGGTTAATGGCTTACGTACGTTTTATTATAAAGGATTTAAATATTCTTATTATGATCATTTTCAAACTTACAAAAAATGGGACTAAATGCCTTATAAGGTTTGACTGCACTCTTTATCATTACTTTGAATTATGGTGTATATATAAAAAGTATCAAGACATATGAGAACCTTATTAAAAAACCAATGTATATTCTTAAACTATGAATTCAACTTTCTAGTACTAATTTACTGTAAAGAATATAAACCTTTAGGTATGATTTTATTTACATGACAGATTTTGACTCACTCAAATTTCTGGAACAGTGAGGTCGATATTTAAAAAAAAAATTAGTGTTATTTATGCGTTTTAGCATATTCCAGACAGTATACTTTTGATTTGGAAGAAAAAAACTTGCTATGTTATGTTTCATAAAACGTAACTTTATCCTTTTTCCATGAAAAGCTCTTCGCAATACTGTGCATTAGTATCTCCATATATTCTGGTTTGAAGTGTGAAATCAGTTCAAAAATTTTCTTTTAAACCACAAATTTATTAGATCTCTCATTAAATCATCTTCCATCTTATGAATCTAACTAACAACGCGTTATAAGTACACGTATATTTGTGTTTTTTTCCATTTTTAAAGAAATTTAACGTATCCTTAACATAATTTAGAAATCTCACGTTTTAATGAACATTGCGAACAACAAATTAACACTTCTCTTTTTTTATTCAGGATATTTATTGGTCGTGTGTATTCCGTAGAATTTTTATTTCTTGCAATGCGAAACGAAATTCGCATTCTTCTAATATTTTTTCACCATAGTATTTTTATTATCCATGGACGTAAGAATATCTCGACAGGGCACAAACCCATAGAGGGTTTTACGATCGGCCCAGTAATAGGCCAGTACTGCCAGACTTGCAGTGCTGCTGCAACGCTGGTAAAAGCTACTGGTACAATAGTGGCAACACAACGGCTTCTATCTGGATGATAACCTGGGTCCATGGCTTGTGTCAGATCTGGCCCAACACTGGCTACCGACATCGGTCCAATGTTGGGTGTCAATGTCCATCCGATACTGGCTACTGACATCGGCCCAATGTTGCATACCAGTATTAGTCCGACACTGCCCAGACAGCACAAAAAAATATTTATATACATTTTTCTTTCTTTTTTTTTGAATTTTTCTTAAATTTACACTTTACTGTTTTACACGCTATTTAATTCAATTTAATTTGTACTTCGAACATTTGCTTACCATTGCTGAGATTTGAATCTGGGATCTCTGGTTCTTAAGTCGTTTACCTTATTTACTGCACTACTGTCACTTTGATTAAAAAATGCTTTGTATTATGTACAAATGGTATATATCCATGCACGAAAACAAAAAAAAAGTATATTTAAAAAATATTTACTTATTTTAAAAGTAAGTAAAATACAAATAGATCATTTTGTAAATTTAAATAAATTGTTTCTGATAAGAAACTTTAATTTGTAACATAAAAAAGATATTTTTAATATTAGAAAATAATTTATTTAAATTTATAAAATGATTTACTTGTATTTTATTTACTCTTAAAACAAACAAATATTTATTTAAACACTTTTTTTACATTTTAAAAAACTAATTTTTTTCTTGTGTAAGGACATTATTTGCTTATTCTTATATATAGATATTTTAAATAAAAAAAATAATTTTTTTCTCTAGAAATTCATAATTTTATAGCTCATTTTACAAATTTAAAAAATATACTTTATATTTATTACATGTTTTGTAAAATTTAATAAATATTTTTTTCAATTAAGAAATTATATTTAAATATATTTCTTTAATTTAAAGAATTTCTTTTCAGTGCACATTATCAATTTAAATTTCAATTTTCTTATTTCCTCATTACTTTAATAATTATAAATAATTATATTTATTTTTCATGTGTAATGTTTATAGAAATATTTACACACACAAAATATTACTACAAATATTTATTTTTTGTTTACAATAAATATTATATAAAATATTTAGTCTATATTTTAATAATATTTTTAATAAAGATTTTGATACTTTTTCCTTTATATATATAAAATATATATAAAATATTTATAAAATATTTATATAATATTTCGAAATAAATATTTATAAATATTTATCATAAATATCGTGTGTTGTTTGGGTGGTCGCTAGCATTTACCCGACATTAGTAAACTGAGTCTAATAAAGTAAAAGTACCATAACCCGGACATGTATCTAAACCTGGATATTGTTATTATGGCTAACAGAACTCTGGTTCATAATTGGCCGCCATACGTTGAGCAAGTACCGACATTCATTGTAATGTCAGACTATTTAATAGCCAATTATCAACCAGTGCTGGCCGAGTACTGGCTAACAGAACTGTAGTTCAGAATTGGCTGCCGTACGTTTGCTAAGCATCAGCGCTCGTTATAACGTCAGACTTCAATGGCCAAGCATCGACCAGTACTGGCCGAGTGCTAGCTGACAGAATTCTGGTTCATAATTAGTCGCCGTACGTTGGCCAAGCATCGGCGCTCGTTATAACGTCAGACTTCAATGACTACGTATCGACCAGTATTGGCCGAGTACTGGCTGATAGAAGTCTAGTTCATAATTGGTCGCTGTACGTTGGCCAAGCGTCGGCGCTCGTTATAACGCCAGACTTCAATGGCCAAGAATCGACCAGTACTGGCCCAGTAATAGGCTAATAGACCCCAACTGTCAGATATGTGCCATAGTTCTGACAAAACGTTGAGTTCGTTGTAAGTCCGGCAAACCCTATATGGGTTGTAGGATTAATGAAGGATATCTTCAGATATATATAGATATTGTGCTCCTTTAATGCTACAAATTGACATTTATTTCCGTTTCTACCAAGTTTCAGACTTGAAGGAGGACTTGTTGCGATCCTCTAAAACGGTTACAAATGCTATTGTTATAAAACTCTAGAACGATTCTAGATCCTACCCAGACAGCATAACAATTTTTACAAAGGATTTATAAGATTTATTTAAATATTTTTCTCTTTTCCTAAATTATTCTTAAATTTTCCACTCTCCCTCTTTATTGTTTCATTTATATGCTACACTTAATTCAAGTTTAAAATTGTACTTTAAAAATTTGCTTACCATTGCTGGGATTTGAACCTGAGACATCTGGTTCTTGAGTCGTTCACCTTACCTACAGCGTCAACTGTCACTTTGAGTGAGAGGTGCTTCGTATTGTATGTATATCCATGTACAAAAACAATTTATTTAAAAGAAAAGAATAGATCCTTTTAAATGTAAAAAGTAGGTAAAAAAAGAATATTTAAAAAATATTTACTTGTTTTAAAAGTAAGTAAAATACAAATAATTATTTTGTAAATTTAAATAAATTGTTTTCTGATAATAAAAGAAACTTTAATTTAAAACACAAAAAAGATACTTTAAAAATTAGAAAATAATTTATTTAGATTGATAAAATAATTTACTAGTATTTCATTTACTTTTAAAACAAACAAATATTTATTTAAACACAGTTTTTACATTTAAAAAATATAATTTTCTTCTTGTAGAGAAATTATTTTTTTTATTTTTAAAATTTTTATATATTTTAAATCAAAGAAATCATTTTTTATCTAGAAATTTATAATTTTACATTTTACAAATTTAAACATATTACTTTATACTTATTACATCCCGCAGAGAATTTTAAAAGAATTCAGTCGTATGTCACCAATTCTGAGTTCATTTTTAGATGCAAAAAGAATTCTTTTCACTGAACTGAATTCTGAAAAATTTTTTTGTATCTGAAAATGAACTAAGAATTGGTGACATATGACTCTGTAACGATCCGTCCGCGAAAGAAAGAACAACGAACCGCGAACGTTAAACCGATTGTCCTAAATGGCTCGTTACGAAAACAAAACCCGCGACAAACATATGTAAACACCGCCGACCGACCGCGAATATCATAACATTGTATCAGACCAAAATTGGTATAAAAGGCAGCGCGAAAACCTCAGAAGCAAGCAGTCTTCCGAGGCACTCCGCTGAGCAGGGCTAAGACTCTGACAGCAGCAGCTCCTCGCGAACACCGCTATCTAGAACACCGCATCCTAGACCTTCCTCGTTACCGCTCCGTCGACTTATTGGATTCGTAAAGTCGACATTCCTCGATACCGCTCCGCCGACTCATTGGATTCGTAGAGTCGACATCCACGTAGACTTATTGGATTCGTAAAATCTACATCCTTGATTACCGCTCCGCCGACTCATTGGATTCGTAGAGTCGACATCCGCGTAGACTTATTGGATTCGTAAAGTCTACATCCCTGATTACCGCTCCGTCGACTTATTGGATTCGTAAAGTCGACATTCCTCGATACCGCTCCGCCGACTCATTGGATTCGTAAAGTCAACATCCGCATAGACTTATTGGATTCGTAAAGTCTACATCCTTGATTATCGCTCCATCGACCTGTCGAATTCCCAGAGCCGACATCCGCGTCGACTTATCAAATTCGTAAAGTCGACATCCGCGTAGACTATCGGACACGTAAAGTCCACATCGTTGTTACTGCTCCGTCTAATACGGAACGTCAATATCCGCGAAACCGCGCCATCGCCCCGGAGAACCGATCTCCGCGGCACACTGTTACAGCGCTCGACCGCTCCACCAGACTCCGACGCATCCCGGCTCGCTATCGCGTAACGCATTCGGAGCCGTATTTACTCTTCGAGTAACGGATCTCATCACGCGACCGAAATTAAAGCCCCAAGCGTCAACATCTCGCCGCAAGCGCGAGACAATCGACGTGTTATAATACCGCCCGCGTCCTGCGACCGCCAGTGGCCCCAACGTCACTAAATCAGTCGCGGCAAACGTCAACATGTTCGCACGACGAACACAAAAACTCGAACGTTAGACCAACGGCGTCGAGACAAGTTGTACATACTTAATATTAGGTGAAGTAAAAAGTTCTGAGCGTTTTTTCGCTTTATTTCGACGATGAAATTAACATAGTTAGGATTAGGATTTGCGTCAATTCGTGTGGCACCCATACATCGAGCTTCTTCTTGAGACCAGCCTTATGCAAATGGTTCCAAACGGTTTTCTGGCTAATCTTCAGTTCCTGGGCAATGGAATAAGTGCTCACATGCCGATCCGACTCGACGATTTCCATGATTTTATCGACATTTTCGACGATTGGCCTACCAGAGCGTACCTCATCTTCGACGTCCATATTACCAGAACGGAATCGTTGGAACCACCGCTTTGCTGTTGCATTCGATACTGTATTGGGTCCATAAACAGCACAAATTTTTTTGGCCGCCTGCTCCGCCTTTTCACCTTGGTCGTAGTGGTACTGAAGAATGTATCGAATTTTCTCTTTTTTTACCTCCATTTTGGAACGCTGTAACACACAACTGGCTTGACCAAACACAAAACTGTCACAGAACTTTTTTTGAAGCGTAATGTCACCTTTAAATCGCCGTATAGTATAACCCGATGCGATGTATACATCGTGAGATATGGCTCACTAAAGACATCTAGCGGAAAACGCTCAGAATTTTTTACTTCACCTAATATAAATAGCCATTTAACGTAGAATAGACATCATCTTAATATCTATTCCACTGTCTTCATACTTATTTACATCTGCCCGAATCCGGACCACACCGACTCGCAGCTTACTCCGCATCGAACGCAAAATAGCGTTACAACTCAAATTCTTTTTTAATTCTTTTTTAATTCTCTGCGCTATCTGAGATGTTTTCTAAAATCTAACAAATATTTTTTAAGTTAAGAAATTATATTTAACAAAATATATTTGTTTAATTTATAGAATTTTTCCCAGTGTACATTAGCAATTTAAATTTCGATTTTCTTATTTCTTCATTAATTTAATAATTATAAATAATTATATTTATTTTTTTCATGTATAATCTTTATAGAAATATTTATAAAATATTACTACACATATTTATTTTTTGTTTACCATAGATATATATTATTAGGTGTACAACTTTGCTTCCGCCGTTTTTTTTTCCGAAATTCGAGGCTTTATTGTAAAAAACTGGTTATACATTTATGATTCAAAGTATTGTCCATCGCTGGTCACTACTTTCTCCCATCTTTCGGGCAGCGTACGAATCCCGCGTCGAAAAAACTGGTCATCTTTTGAGGCGATCCACGAATCAATCCAATTTTTTACTTCTTCATAAGACCGAAAGTGCTGCAGCCAGGCAATGTGCCATTGATCGAAACAAGTGATAGTCAGAGAGAGCAACATCTGGAGAATACGGCAGGTGGGGTAGAACTTCCCATTTCAACGTTTCCAAGTATGTCTTGACCACTTTCGCAACATAGGGTCGAGCATTGTCATGCTGCAAAATCACTTTATCGTGTCTCTTGTCGTATTGCGGCCGTTTGTCTTTTAATGCTCGGTTCAAACGCATCAATTGCGTTCGATACCGATCGCCTGTGATTGTTTCAATCGGTTTTAACAGCTCATAATACACTACGCCGAGCTGGTCCCACCAAATACAGAGCCTTGGAGCCATGAATATTCGGTTTGGCCGTCGACGTGGAAGCATGGCCGGGAACTCCCCATGATTTTCTGCGATTGGGGTTATCGTAATGAACTCATTTTTTGTCCCCAGTCACAATGCGATGCAGAAATCCCTTCCATCTTTACCTTTCAAACAGCTGTTCACAAGCAAACAAACGCCGTTCAACATCTCTCGGCTTCAATTCGTATGGCACCCAATTTCCTTGCTTCTGAATCATTCCCATGGCTTCGAGGCGTTTTGAAATGGCTTGTTGAGTTACTCCCAATGATTGTGCCAATTCTTCTTGATTTTGACACGAGTCTTGATCAAGTCATGCCTCCAATTCTGCATCTTCGAAAACCTTCTCTCTTCCCCCGTTATGCCGGTCTTCGACGTCAAAATCACTGTTTTTGAAGCGTTGAAACCACTCACGACACGTTCTTTCACTAATAGCGGCTTTACCATAAGTATTTGAGAGCATTCAATGAACCTCAGCCTCAGATTTCTTCATATTGAAGCAGAAAATTAAAACCTCCCGCAAATGACGAGAATTTTGCTCGTAAACTGACATTTTCAATCGAGAATAATTTTATAATGCAGACACAAATCGACTAATGTTTCTATGGAGTTATGTTGACAGATGCCCAAGTTTATTGTATGACGTCTATTATCTATTTATTTCGACCACCACTTACCGCTAAAACCATCTATAGGAAAACGGCGGAAGCAAAGTTGTACACCTAATATATAAAATATTTAGTCTATATTTTAATCATATTTTGAATAAGGATTTTGATTTTTTTTTCCTTTATGTACATAAAATATTAGATAATAAACTTAGTTTCTGCAGTTTTTTTTACTTTAAAAACTCATTTATCTCGATATTAAAAGCAAAAAATACATCAATCAAAGTATTTTCTCTCGCTAGCTATATATTTTTCTCATCTTTCGAGCAATAAGTAGATTCCGCGACGATAGAACGATTGGTCTTTTGAAGCAATCCATTCATCGATCCATTTTTGTACATCCTCATAATTTCTGAAATGTTTACCAAGCCGTTCTGTATCGATCGGAACAAGTAATAATCTGAAGGAGTTAAGTCTGGTGAATATGCTGGGTACGGGAGAATTTCCCACTCGAGCTGCATCAGTGTTTCCTTGACGACTTTTGCAACGTGTGGTCGAACGTTGTTGTGCAAAAGCATAACTTTGCGTCGATTGCTGGCTACTGCTGGTCTTTTTTCCAACAATGCTTCATTCAGTTCAATTGTAATTGATATCGATCCCCTGTAATACTTTCGTTCGGTCTGAGTAGCTCGTAAACGACGCCTTGCATATCCCACCAAATTCAGAGCATTGCTTTGTGGCCATGGATATTTCGCTTTGGTGTGGATGTCGATGGTTGGCCAGGGTTAACCCATGATTTCTTGGCGAGCAGAGAAATAGAGATTTTTAAGCGATTCGCAATGGCATTTGCGGTTAATTCGTGTGGTACCCATTTTCCTTCCTTTTGAATCTTTCCCATTGCATGTAGACGTTTGGAAACAGCCATCGGAGTAACATTTAATGCTGCAGACAATTCTTGGAGCGTTTGAGTTGAGTTTTCGTCCAATAATGCTTGCAATTCAGTGTTTTCAAACTTTTTTGGTTGAACTGAGCGTTGTTTATCATTCACGTCATAATCATCATTCTTAAATCGCTGAAACCATTCTTGGCATGTTCTTTCCGATGGAGCATAATTGCCATAAGCTTCGAAAAACAATTTATGAGCTGCAGCTGCAGTTCTTTTCAAATCAAAGTAATGAAGCAGCATATGTCGAAAAACCAACTTATCACGTTCCATATTTAATCAAAAGAAAAAAATGGCGTTGTTCGCTTAAATGAATCTTGTCGCGCTGAATTTTATTGACAAATGTCTAATCTCTAAAATGCAGCCAGTTTCAGATGTCAAAGTAAATTATTACCTACAACTAACGTCATCTAATGTAAATCGCGGAAATTAAATTTACTACCTAATATTTATATATTTTTAAAAAATTTGAAATAAATATTTATGAATCTTTATCATAAATATTGTGTGCTTTGTGGGTATACTATAAACGTTTACCGAAAAAATATTAAAAATTTGTTAAAAAGAGTTTAGAAGCTTTAGTATATTTTACTCTATTTCTTTTTTTTATTAATGGGCATACATAAATGTTATCAAGTTCAATAGATACATACTCATATTAAAGATTCTATTAGAATAGTTATAAAGTTCTTAGTTTTATGATATTTCTGCAAAAAGGAACTTATGTCCGCTAAATTATTATTTCTTCGAACAATGAATACATTGTCAGTCGCAATTTTCTGTATAATCGCATAATGTTTTCTCTTTGTTGACATCGACAGATCTGTTCGTTGCACTTTTGATGCATAGTTTTAATAAAACATTCAATTTCTCCAAAGTACATTTGATTCTCATTATTTACGCACAGCACAACAGAAGATTTCGTCTGTAAATCGGCTTTGTATATTTGCGACACATATAAGTACCTATTTTTCACATAACAATTTTGGAACATTGGTCTAGAAGATCCAAGCATTTTTGTTTGTAAATATTTCAAGCAAAAATTAATTATTTTTAATCCCTTTTTTGTAATCAAA
Source organism: Odontomachus brunneus (assembly GCF_010583005.1). Taxonomy (NCBI): domain Eukaryota; kingdom Metazoa; phylum Arthropoda; class Insecta; order Hymenoptera; family Formicidae; genus Odontomachus; species Odontomachus brunneus. The sequence goes on from NW_022639453.1 coordinate 4,667,655, forward strand.
ACATCAAAGTCTATCTAAACATCAAAGTCTATCTAAACATCTAAGTCTAAAGAACGGACTATATAAGTTTCATTGTAGAATCATATTATTTATATTAATTTATATTACTTAATATTAAATTATTTTATATATTTTCTACTAGTAAAGAAATCCAACGCACCAAATTATAAGAAGAATATGTCAAGTAATTGAATAATAAAAATAATAAAAATAAAAACATAAAAATAATTGTGTATTTGTTTATTAGGTTATTTAATATTCAGTTATTTGACATATTCTTTCTATAATTTAGTGCGTTGAATTTTATTACTCTAATAGAAAATATATGAAATAATTTAATATTAAGTAATTTTTAATATTTTCTGAAAATATTTATAGCACAAAATCTAATGCCATTCTAGATATATGGTAATCTATTATTATAATTAACACTATTTGTATTATTACATTACCTATTTTATTACATATAATATAATACACTTTATATTATAATGTAGAGTTAATCCTAAGTTATTACTTTGAATCTCTGATGAGATCCGAGAAAAGTTAATTTCTTAAGCAACAAAAATTTTTTGTTTTAATATTTAGAACTCTTTTTTCTATTTATGATTCTACAATAAAACTTATATAGTCCGTTCAAGTAAACTTTGATGTTTTGATTATAAAAAAGGATTAAAAAATATTAATTTTTGCCTGAAATATTAACAAACAAAATGCTTGGATCTTTTAAACCAATGTTCCAAAATTGTTACGTGAAAAATAGGTACTTGTATGTTTCGCAAATATACAAAGCCGATTTACAGACGAAATCTTCTGTTATGTTGTACGTAAATAATGAGAATCAAATGTACTTTAGAGAAATTCAATATTTTATTAAAACTATGCATCAAAAGTGCAACGAACAGATTTATCAACAAAGAGAAAACATTATGCGATTATACAGAAAATTGCGACTGACAATGTATTCATTGTTCAAAGTAATAATAATGTAGCAAACATAAATTCCTTTTTGCAGAAATATCATAAAACTAATAACTTTATAGCTATTTCAATAGAATCTTTAATATGAGTATGTATCTATATTGAAATCGATAACATTTATGCATGTCCAATAAAAAAAAAGAAGTAGAATAAAATATCCTAAAACTACTAAACTCTTTTTAATAAAATATCCTTTATATTTTGCATCGTCGTTAGTAACATTAGGATAAAACTTGTAGCATAAGGAATATTAAAAACCCATTAACATTGCGAGTTTTAGTAGACCTAAAAACCTCGCTGCATAACTTCTCCCGCGTTATAAAGCTTAACATAGGTTTCCATATCATTATAAATTTAATACAGCCCAAAAAACGTCGTTAGCAGCGCTATGATAGAACTTGTAGCAAAAGGAGTATTAAAGGATCCATATTAGCACTGCGAGACTTGATTGATAAGTCCTTAGAATGAAAATGAAAAAAACATTTTGTCAGCAAAACTCAACTTTATTCAACATCTCCTTTTAGCTCAATACACTGAGTCCAACGAGTTTGTAGCTTCTTTAAGCCTTCCAAATAATAAGAAGTTTCCAAACCGTCAAAATATGCGTCTGTTTCTCATTCAACCTCTTCATTTGAAGTAAATCTCTTTCCCGGGAGCCATCTTTTGAGATTTCGAAACAGATAGAAGTTACACGGAGCCAGATCTAAAGAATACGGTGCATATTGGAGCAATTCATACCTCAATTCGTTCAATTTTGCCATTGCTTTTACCGATTTGTGATCTGGTGCATTGTCTTGATGAAAGAGAATTTTTTTCTTCGCTAAATGAAGCCGTTTTTTCTTGATTTCATCATTCAATCGGTCCAACAATGATATATAATATTCTCCTGTAATTGTTCTTCCTTCTTCAAGATAATCGATGAGGATTATTCCATGTGCATCCCAAAACACAGTGGCCAGAATCTTTTCAGTCGATTGTTGTGTCTTTGGTCGCTTCGGAGTACTTTCACTTTTTGGAACCCATTGTGCCGACTGTTATTTCGATTCAGGTGTATAATGGTAGATCCATGTTTCATCAACGGTTATATATCGACGCAAAAATTCCTTTGATTTGCGCCTAAACATGTCCAAACAATGCTGAGAAGTGCGAACTCGTTCACGTTTTTGATTGATTGTTACACTGAGAGAAAAATATAGTTTCCTTTGGCGTTAACTATACGTTTTTGTGATTTTAACCACAAAAATAATTAAAAGAACCATTGTTTTAGTAAATGTTTAGTAAATGTTATTAGAAATATGGTTTTTATAATTATTTTTCTGGTTAAAATCACAAAAAAATATAGTCAACGCCGAAAGCAACTATATTTTTCTCTCAGTGTAGCAATCACGGCACCCATCTTGTAGTTAGCCTTTTAATACCCAAATGTTCGTGTAGGATATTGAACACACGTTCAGATGAGATGCCCACAGCCGCAGCTAGTTCACGCAATTTCACTTTGGGGTCATCCAACACAATATCATGGATTTTTTCACTCATTTCTGGTGTAGTCACCTCATTTGGGTGACCATTGCGTCGTGCATCCGATGTGCTGGTACGACCGCGTTTAAACTCAGCAATCCAGTTATATACGGTTGCATTCGACGGAGGAGACTCCCCCAAAGTTTTTTGGAAGTCCTCAATCATTTCTTGCGGTTGCCTTTCAAATAGAAATAGTTAATCACTGCACGAATTTCAGTTTTTTCCATTTTTACAAAATATCAAAGGTTATGTGCTTTCGGTGGCTATCACAAATATACTGATTGTGATAGCTGTCTGCAACAATAATGAAAGGTTTGAAGGTTGGCACTACTGGAAATTCACGGCGCATTGGAGGTGGAAACACTACTAATGTGTCATTCTAAAGACTTATCAATCAACCTGATATAATAGACTTGAAATTTCGACTCAGGTGGTGTCGCCCCCGGTCCCGACAGACGCGCCGAAATGAACAAGGGTCGAGAAAGCTCGACGAAGCGCAGCGAACGTATTGGTTTCGGTTCTTGCTCGCGAGGAAAAGAAATTGTAGAGATCGGGAGGACCCCCTAGGATTCCTAGGTCCGGAGGCGACGGTGTCGAGAATCCTCGACGAAAATCACGCAAGAGTAATCCAGGGGTACCGATTTCGCATCTGCAGGTTCGGATGCGGTCGGAAAGACAGAAACAATACGGTCGTATGTATGTATGTATGTAAATCTTTATTGATCTCCAAATGGGGTTACAAAATCTAACAATTACCGATTCTTCGCCACACTATCTATCTACCACACACACACACACACACACCTCCGCAACCTAACTCTTATTAGGTGGTAAACTTAGTTCCTGCGATTTTTTTGTTTAAAAAACTCATTTATTTCGACATCAAAAGCAAAAAATACATTAATCTAAGTATTTTCCCTCGCTAGCTATACATTTTTCCCATCTTTCGGACAACGCGTAGATTCCGCGATGATAGAACGATTGGTCTTTTGATGCAATCCATTCGTCAATCCATTTTCGCACATCCTCGTAATTTCTGAAGTGTGTATCCACCAAGCCATGCTGCATCGACCGGAACAAGTAATAGTCCGAAGGAGCTAAGTCTGGTGAATACGCTGGGTGCGGGAGAACTTCCCACTCGAGCTGCATCAGTGTTTCTTTGACGGCTTTGGCAACGTGTGGTCGAGCGTTGTCGTGCAAAAGCATGACTTTACGTCGATTGCTGGCTACTGCTGGCCTTTTTTCCAACAATGCTTCATTCACGGTTTAATTTTGATTGATATCGATCCCCCGTGATACTTTCGCTCGGTTTGAGTAGCTCATAATAAACGACGCCGTGCATATCCCACCAAATGCAAAGCATTGCTTTGTGGCCATGAATATTTCTCTTTGGTGTGGATGTCGATGGTTGGCCAGGGTCTACCCATGATTTTCTTCGTTTAGGATTATCGAAGTATATCCATTTTTCATCGCCAGTCACTATGCGCCACAAAAAACTCTTCTTTTTCTGCCTGGCGAGCAGAGAAATAGAGATGTTTAAGCGATTCGCAATGGCATTTGCGGTTAATTCGTGTGGTACCCATTTTCCCTCCTTTTGAATTTTTCCCATTGCATGTAGACGTTTGGAAACAGCCATCGGAGTGAGTTTTAATGCTGCAGACAATTCTTGGAGCGTTTGAATAGAGTTTTCGTCCAATAATGC
>NW_022639453.1:4671868-4686333 GCF_010583005.1 Odontomachus brunneus
TTTCCGATGGAGCATAATTGCCATAAGCTTCGAAAAGCAATTTATGAGCTGCAGCTGCAGTTTTTTTCAAGTCAAAGTAATGAAGCAGCACATGTCGAAAAAACAACTTATCACGTTCCATATTTAATCAAAAGAAAAAATAGCACTGCTCGCTTAAATGAATCTCTTCGCACTGAATTTTATTGACAAATGTCTAACCTCTAAAATGCAGCCAGTTTCAGATGTCAAAATAAATTACACCTACAACTAACGTCATCTAACTGTGAGCCGCAGGAACTAAGTTTACCACTTAATAACACTAAGTGACTTGTTTAATCTTTCCCTTAAGATGAAATTTATTCAAAGTTTATTAACAATATATTCAAATTTATTCAAATTTTATTAACAAGTAAAATAAATAGCTGGGAAGAAGTGTGAATATATAATTGTATTAAATTATAATCATACATAATTACGTATGATTTATATTTGAAATTTGTTTATACCCAGAGTAATGTCAAATAACTTTTTAATAACTTTTTAATAATGTCTCTAACATCAGTAAGATGTTTTTAAATGTCAACTTGCTCTCTAAATACATGGCTTATCTACAAGATTATTCAAGTGATAAGCAAAAATATTCTTAGGTTACATTATACTTCTTGTCATATTGTATAGACAACACAAAAAGGTAGTTATGCGATCTGTTCGCGAATTCACGTTATGAATCAATTCGATGCGAACGAAACGCCGGGACTGCTCTGGGAAAGCGCAAAGGCGACGGAAAGACAAGTGAAAAAATGCACGGAACCTTTTATGGACATAGTGATAAGCAGGAGAGATGAAGCGTGGATCGTTCGGGAACCGCAAATTGGATCAGAAAATTATATTAACGATCGAATGTCAGATCTCGTCAATTCAAATCTCCGGCGCCCTCAAACAAGATAGCCGTTTTCCTCAACGAGAGTTATCAAGCGGAGCGGTTTCGGAGTATTTAGCAGGCACTACGAACAAATTTGACTCCATCTCAACGGACATCTACATCATCGTCGCAGTCGCTGATTGGCTGCTAAGCTTTCGCTTTATCGTACTTGTGCCGGATTGGAAAGTTCGTCAAACGAAACAGTTGACTATTGTTATGTACTCGTTGTCAGTCAAGGTGAAATTCGGCTATGAGTACGTTTTACGTTATACCTTCGAAAAACGGTAGCGGAAAATTCGGAATATGTCGTTGATCTCGATCGAAGCGGTATCGCACGGACGCCTTTTTCTCCCTTCATCCTGTCGAAATCGATAATTTAACCGTCTCCGGATTCTCGAAATGGGAGACAATACTGCGCGTAATACGAATCTTCGCGACACGCGCTTAGGGACGGAGCCTGATGGTTTGCCGAATCCGAGGCATGTATGTAAGACCAACGAGCGGCCGCGAAGTTCTCGGATCCGATCCTTAACACGATAAAATTAAGTCGATTCCAGAACGTATTCTCCAAAGAAATAGAAAAGACTACTGCGCAAGAATAAGTAATATGTTAAGAAATAGAAAAGACTACTGCGCAAAAATAAATAATATGCTAAGAAAATGGACACAAACTTATATGGTATGACTAAAAAATCTTTGCAAATATTAGCATTCAAATTAGCTGGAAAAAATAATATTGATCATCTATTAACTTTTGTTAGTATTATTTATTGCTATTTAGATATCCAAATATATGATCTTTTTTATATTACAATCGATTATAAGACTTTTATTTTTATTCCATCTTTTCCGCATCTTTTGAACAAGTCAAAAATCAACACCACTTTTCTTTTTGTTATTTTTCCATAAGAAAGTTTAAGAAATATATTTTTTCTTTTGCTAACTTTTAAGAAAATAATCCAAACTTTATGTCATATATCATCGTTTTTGAAAAATATTTTTATTTTAACCATGTTTTTACGAAAAAAATGTTTCAATCCATCTTGCCCGCCCTTCCCTTATAGGAATAAAAAAAGAAATAAGACGATATAATTTAATAATTTTTAATTAGTAGTCGTGTTAGTAGCACTCAGTCCTATTTTTAATTTTAGTGGAAAATACGACGAGTATATACGAATATGCATAAGTATTTTTTAGCAGATTGCTCGTTTTTAACACTCTTTTTTTAGCTAGTAAGTGACATCATGTTAATACGTTTCTCTTTTACTCAGTTTCGTTTTAATACAGATCTACATTGAAACGAAAGTGAGTAAAAGAGGAACGTATTAACATACTTTCACTCACCAGCTGAAAAAAATGTTAAAAAGGAGCAATTTGCTCAAAAATACTCATGCATACTCATGTATACTCGTGTATACTCGTTATAATTTTTCGCTGGATACACTGCACGTGCTTCAGAGTGCAAGAAACGACCATAAAAATTAAGAAACGAGTAGAAAATGGGCTAAAAACGGGCCAAAAGTGGGCCACATGAGGATAAAAATGATGGAATATTTTTGTAAGAGTAAGGATTAAATTAACAATAAAAGTACGAAAAATATAATTTTTATTAAAATTATATCATTTTATTAAGTTATATTATCAAAAAATTATATGTGTGCTAATCACAACACATGGACAAAATGTAAAACGCTTATATCGATTGAAGAATTGGCGTAGTGTCTAAGGCAACAGGATTCATAATCCAGAGGTGCCTTAGGCAGGAGGGTTGTTGAGAGTCCAGGTTCGAGTCCTACCAGTGTCAGTGAGAATTTTTAAATGTGATGTAGCATTTAGTAGCATCAAGTAATTTAAAATTTTCAAATAAAATCAGAAAGCGCGCTGTGACCTTTACGAATATATTAGTTTCTATTAGAAAAAAAGTAATACATATTCATACATAAAAGAATATTTTTTTCTACTTAGACGTGTACAGATAGGGCCTACATAAGCGTGCAAGAATAGGGCCTCGTCAGATTTACAAATCGGGCCCTGACTTACAAAAGCATTACATCTCTGTACAGGACCTATCCAGGTTTGCCTGAATGGCGCCTAGACAGAAATGGGGAAAAACTATCTAGGGTCTTTACAAGCCCGCTTTTAAATTCCTATCCGGGATTGATCACTGGATTAAGTCTGCACTTAATAAAATTAGATACAAATATATTTTTTGTTTACAGACGACACGCCGCCGTGTCTACTGCTTTCAAAAAAGGAATTGATATTGATACCATACGACATACCGTTGGTTGGTCTACTCAATCTGAAACATTCTTTAAATTTTGTAATAAGCCGATACAGACAATTCTAGTGATCAATTTATACGTGCAATCTTACAAGGAGATGCCACCACCTGCTAAATTCAATTTCTGAACGAGACATAGCACGTTCACTAGCTGCGATGTTAAGCATCAGCATCCTAATTGGGGTTTGTGCCAATGGGTCTTTGTTTGTGAGAAATTACAGTATAAAGTTTGGGTTGCGGGACTGTATCACGAATATGGCTAAAAATACGACTGTCTTTCAGCGAGGCGCCGTGGCCGAGTAGACTGAGGCTTCCACGTCGAAAATTTTTTAGCCGGAAGCGAGCGTTCAAAATCCGGCGACGAGTTTAGTTATCCTTGTGCGATATTTTTTTTTTCTTACCTTAGGGCATGTAATTAATGTTTTTTGAATATGATACATTTGTTTTGCATATATCTCGTTTTTATGCTATTAATCAGGGATAATTAGGGAAGTGTCAGGCTTGTTTAACGCAAACACGAATATAGACACATATTTTGCATTGCTTACAATGAAATATATATTTTAGTACATCACTTTTGTATAAAAATATTGTATACAACATTGTCATATAATAAAATAGTCATATAATAAAACATATAATATAATAACATATATTTCATATATTAACATATATAAACATATATAAACATATATTTCATATAATAAAACATTGTCGTATAATAAAACATTGTCATATAATAAAACATTGTTATACAATAAAACGTTGTCATATAATAAAACAATGTTATATAATGAAATATTGTAATATAATAAAACATTGGCATGTAATAAAACATTGTCATATAATAAAACATTGTTATACAATAAAACGTTGTCATATAATAAAACAATGTTATATAATGAAATATTGTAATATAATAAAACATTGGCATGTAATAAAACATTGTCATATAATAAAACATTGTAATATAATAAAACTTATACGCTATAAACATCTTTCATTTTTTCGCAATGTTGCGGATGGATTCAAAATAATGCATTCATTGCATGCAGTTGGTGCAAACATTTGTTATGTTTTCATTGTTTTTATACAGAATTCCATCCGCCACATTGCGAAAAAATGAAAGATGTTTATAGCGTATAAGTTTTATTATATATGACAATGTTTTATTATATGACAATGTTTTATTATATAACAATGTTTTATTATATGACAATGTTTTATTATATGACAATGTTTTATTATATGACAATATTTTATTATACGACAATGTTTTATTAAATGAAAAATGTTTTATTATATGACACACACATACACACAAATGTTTTATTATATGATAATGTTTTATTATATGACAATGTTATATACAATATTTTCATACGAAAGTGGCGTATTAAGATATATATTTCATTGTAAACAATGTTTTATTATATGACATACACATACACACAAATATTTTATTATATGATAATGTTTTATTATATGACAATGTTATATACAATATTTTCATACGAAAGTGACGTACTAAAATATATATTTCATTGTAAGCAATGCAAAATATGTGACTATATTCGTGTTTGCGTTAAACAAGCCTGACACTTCCCTAATTATCCCTGATTAATAGCATAAAAACGAGACATATACAAAACAAATGTATCATATTCGAAAAACATTAATTACATGCTCTAAAATAAGAAGAAAAAACTTCGCACATGGACAACTTGTCGCGGTGATTCGAACGTTTGTTGCTGAACGTTCGAAAATGTTCAACGTGGGAGCCTCATTCTGCTCGGCCACGACGCCTCGCTGAAAGACAATCGTATTTTTAGCCATATCCGTGTTACAGTTCCGCAACCCAAACTTTATACAATAATTTCTCAAAAACAAAGGCCCATTGGCACAAACCCCAATTAGGATGTTGATGGTTAACATCGCAGCTAGCGAACGTGCTATGTCTCGTTCAGAAATCGATTTAGCAGGTTGTGGCATCTCCTTGTTAGAATAGTTATGTTTAGTTACTAATGTGTTGTAAAAAAATGTTCAATATAAATAAACAATTATTTTTTGAGAGTTGTCATATAAACATCTACATACATTATCGAGAACGAGACGCGTAATATATTTAAAAGGTGGAACGAGCTCACCGAAAGTGGGCAAAGTTCGACCCCAATTATATGAACCGTTTCGTTCGAAGATGATCTATTTACTCGTCCCATTATTCCCCATAATATTACCCAGGATCATCAAGACAACAATTCCTTTGTAACTTTTCTTATCTCTAAGTTATATGAACATCGTTGACGATACATGGAGGGAGATCCTCATAGAGAGGTGCTATGCACATCAACTTTTTTATGCTCCAAACGTTATAAGATTTTGGCATGACTAAGGCAACTACATATATTATCATTTTTGAACGTCACACTTCATATAATTAAGGTCAAACGAGCTCACCGAAGGTGGACGAAATTCGACCTTTTAATTGTTAATATAACAATGTCTCTAATTTTCAGGCATGAAAATATGGTTGTTTGGCATAAAAATTCTTTGAAAAGTTTCATTACTTTTAGTTTAGACGGATTTAGTTGAGCCTGGTGCGTGATATGAAACGGAATTTTTTTAAGATACTTATTTGCATTTTACTTACTTATACCTTATTTGCATTTGTTTCTATATTGTTGGTCACGCGCTGACAGTTAATTGATCAGCGACTTTGATTGGTTTAACAAAATATTTGGTGAAATATGAACGGACCAGAATGTCGGTTGAAGTTATCAAAATTCTGTTCAAGTAAAAAAGATTCTGGTTAATTAAACAAGATTTTTAATTAACTTTCAACAGAATTGTGATAATTTCAACCGGAATTCTAGTTCGTTTATATTTTACTAGACATTTGGTTAATCAAACAAAATTCTTTTCTTCGAATAAATACTAAAGTAATAATATAGTAAGATATTTGTTTATTAATTTATTGTACGTGATCTCACAATGGAAATATATAAATAATTTGTGTTACCAAAATCGAAAAGCATTTGTAATTCTGAAAGGGTTGACTTATATTTCAACTTATATTTACTTAATATTTTCTATTCAATATAATGTATACTACCTACGCTGTAAGTTTTGAATTCCTTTCTTGAATACCATGTATATAATTATACATTATGTTGAATATTATAATTCCGTATAGGTAAGAATTAACGTATACAGTGCTTTTTGGATTTGGACATTATATCGCATTATATTTCTTGTATCGCAACAATATGCATCTGTGCCAGATATGCATCTGTGTTCTTCAGATTTTAATTTTACTGCTAAATCGTATTTTTTAATATTCTTATAAAACAGATCTGCTCAGTTTCCGTCGTTAATCTACTATCAAATTATTAAATTATGTTAATAAGCTCTGTCGACAGAACAGTTTAATGTAAACACAGATGACTATGGCTTTGCTGCGGCTTTTCGATTAAATCTGCTGCTAATCCTTTCATTTATTGTATAATGTGTTGTCTGAAATGTTTATTTGTTTATTGGGTAATATTCTCTGAAAGATGCATCTATTAGCATGTATATTATGGCATTTATATGTTGTTATTAATATAATGTTATATATTAACAAAACTCATTGCTCGTTCAATTGAACTAACAAAGAGATGCCACAACCTGCTAAATCGATTTCTGAACGAGTCATAGCACATTTGCTTGCTGCGATGTTAAGTATCAATATCCTAACGGGATTTGTGCCAATGGGCCTTCGTTTGTGAGAAATTACAGTATAAAATTTGGGTCGCGGGACTGTATCACACATATTGCTAAAATTGCGACTATCAGCAAAGCGGCGTGGTTGAGCAGACTGAGGTTCCCACGTCGAACATTTCTAAGCTGACAGCGAGCATTCGAATCCAGGCGACGAGTTGTCTATGTGCGGTTTTTTTTTCTTACCTTAGAGCATATAATTAATGTTTTTCGAATATAATACATTTGTTTTGCACGTCTTTCATTTTTATGCTATTAATCAGATATCATTAGATGAGAAACAACAATAAACCATATACAAATGCTTACAAAATATAAGTCAACATATAATTTGTAAATAATATCACTGAAATGTACAGCAATCTATCTGCCGTGCAATGTTTTTTATAGGCAGGTTAAAAGTATGATAACGAGAATGTACAACAATTCTGATTTATTTATAAGCGATAAAAGTATACATTTGTACATTCGAGGTAATACAATGCACATACAAACACTTTCTCACTATTTATCATCAGTACCAATAATATTTTTAAATGTACTAAAAATATATTTCATTGTAAGCAATGCAAATTATGTGTCTATATTCGTTTTTATGTGTTTGCGTTAAACAAGTTTGATACTTCCCTAATTACCCCTGGTTAATATTAATAGCATAAAAACGAAGGACATATGCAAAACAAATGTATTATATTAAAAAAATATTAATTACATGCCCTAAGGTAAGAAAAAAAATATCGCACACTCATACCTCGTTGCCGGCTCAAAAATGTTCAACGTGGGAGCCTCAGTCTGCTCAGCCATGCCGCCTTCCTGAAAGATAGCCGCAACTTTAGCCATATATGGGATATAGTCCCGTGATCCAAACTTTATACTGTAATTTCTCACAAACAAAAACCCATTGGTATAAACCCTGTTAGGATATTGATGTTCAACATCACAGCTAGCGGACGTACTATCACTCGTTCAGAAATCGAGTTAGCAGATTGTGATATCTCCTTGTAAGACAAACGCTCGCATAGCTAACATATTTCATTATCAGTCATTTCACAATGTATTTACATGTATACCGCGATATGTGTACATAATCATTTTATGCATAATCATCTGTTCTCTGCCATCATATTCGTAAATGTTACTCCAGAAATGACGAAGCCCGTGCAACCAGCAGTGGCGCCCGAAATTGGGCGTGACGAGCAACCCGATGAACGGGACAATGAAATTGTCATCGAGTTGGATCGGGAAAATCAGTACGGCCGTACGCAGCCAAGGGCTAACGAGCCTCAAGGTAATCATTTCCGCAAAACGGAGAATTGTTCACAATTGCTTCATACCATTAACATCATTTTCAATCCTCGTGTCAAAGCTGACGAATCTTACTCATGATACATGATCTAGCTTTGAATAATTTTTTTCACATAATTTTTTATTTATTTTTTTAAGTAAATTTCATATTATATTTAAAATTAATCTGGTTTACTTATGCATTATCTTATATTATCATTCCTTATCATTCAATTGAATGAAGGCGATAATTCTATATAAGTTAAGAATATGAAATAGGATAATTTTGTACGAATCTCTTTTCTCTTTTCAGAGATAACCGAATTTGGAAGTTTCAAAATTGATATTTCTTTCTAGTTTTACGTTTAATTAACTCTCAATACCAAATCTCAATACCAGGTCAAAATGTTGTTAATTTTTCAATTAAAAGAAAAAGAAAACAAAATCTTATACTTGTTAAAACTTCAAATAAAGTCTTAAGATTCTTTTCGTCATTTTTAATATATTCTTTTACGTAAAAACGTCATCTTCTTTGCACTTTCTAGATATACTATCACTAATAGCAGCTTACTTTATATACTAACACTATTTGTACTTTTTATGTGGCAAATATATTTACTGTGAAGTTAATTGTATTTTTGTCGCTTATACTTTTAAGTTCATGTGTCTCTCATATGTGTTGCTTTATTTTTGCTTTTTTGTTTCGGGCATCTTAAATTTACGTTAATAAAATTATACGATTACGCAATTAGACTTGATAAGGAATGACAAATGAAAAATATTGAATTATATGTTTTCAACATATATTGCTATCTAATTACAGGTGTGACCGTGACACCAGTAGTCTATTCAGCTCAGACATTAACAGGTGCTTTGATAGGCACTTGCTTCTGCTCCCTAGTGGCTGGTTTCGCTTTTGGTTTCTGGTTTTCCCAAAGATTGCGTGGAACGCCATATCCAGAGCCTTCCGAGCAACGGCAACAGCTAAACCGACTGACGGAGAGCTCGGAATCACCTGGATTCAACAACAAGTCCATCAATTTGGTGCTAAACGTACCACCTAAGAATCCAAATGGCAAGAATGCCAATTCGTCCGCGGAGAACAAACCAGTACAGAAAGTGAAGAAAACGTACATATGATACAGAAGGCGACATAGAGCCGTCTGAGGCTTGCCGCAGGACCCTACGGGTTCTGGCGCATCTTCCTCCTCCTCTTCCTCCGATCTCGCGGAGTCAGATGAGCGCAACGACGAGGACGACGGTGACGACGACGAGGACGATGATGGAACGACGCCAACGAGTCTTACTACCGGCATCACCACGGATCACACAAGTAATACGCATAAACGCGACGAGGATCATTATGAGAGCGTTGTGAACGACGAAATTTGCGCTCTCGAATACTTTGGCTCCTACGACGTGCAGCAGCAATTTGCTGCAGTACCGAGATGCGATCGGTATCTTCGGTCCGAGTGCGTCGAAACCGCACTGATGAATGAACCGACGACACGCGAACTTGGAGATTCCGGCAGCAGCGACAGTGCCAATAGTCTCGACGATCTTTGTGGACATCGCCTCGCTGCTCGCACCATCGACGACGACGAGGACGACGGCGACAGTCGGTTTGACCGACATGAGACGACGGGAAACGCGCGAGATCACTACATGGTACCTACACGGGATCCGCGTGAGCTCAACGAACGGATCCTGTCGCTCTTTAATCCACAATTCTTGCCGAACTTTAACGACATGATTACGTACGTGGCCACACCCATAAATAGCTCGCCACCGTCCCGGTCTCAGTCTATAGTCCATCGCAGCGTGGATGATGGTCTTCTAATTAAGAATACGAATTATCATAAACGCGGCGGCACGAACTCCATGTGCTTTCGACGTGGACTGACATACGAGGCGCAACGGAAGTGATAGTATCTCTCGACTTTATATCGCATCGCATCGTATCGTATTGCATCGCATCGCATCGCCAGCGTATTTTATGAAAGCGGAAGTCCACTCTTACTATTTACGGTTTGGTCGCAAGGAACGTCGGTAATTTTGTGCGCTTAAGAAGTAGCAGTGTTGGTACTTGAGAAATAATTGTACGTATCTCTTATCTGTGACACAATCTTGAAGATAAAATACGGTCGTAGATATTGTATTACATGCTGCGAGACCTTTCTTCTCTCTTTATGTTAATTTCATAATAAATATACGGCGAGAAGATGTGTTGAAAAGAACACATTGTAAAACACATATCTCGCACATCATATTCTAAATTGTCAAAGGGGCAAAAAAGAAGTTAGTTAATTGTGACATGACAGGCCAAGAATCCTTCTTTTTCTTTAGAATATCTTCAAACTTTCCCGAGTATGTCCATCGCGCGCCCATCGTTACACTCACGAACGGTCATCGTGGAATTATTCTTGTATAAAATTCGATCTTTTGAGGTTCTCTTTTTATTAATTTGTCGAGGATAATATAATTGTGATAACAATATAAAATCAAATGTGAGAAAAACATGTATGCCGACAACGACGACGACGATGACGACTACGACACAACGACGACAATGACGACAACGACAACAACAACGACACGACGCACAACGTTAATAACAACAACGATGGTGACTATGACAAGAAGGCTGAAGAATCGAATCGTAGTAATGTGATATCTTGTGAGGACTGTGTTCGTAGCAGTGACTTGTTATGTGCTTAGACTGATGCAAAATAAAATGAAACACAGTGTAGAGACATTTAAGCATTCGCACGAGAAACGAGGCGTGCCTTTCGTGTATTAATTGTTGGAAGATTTTGATCTATAACAGGAATGGAATATTACTATGGCCGGTACAGATTCGGGCAAGTGCCTCATTCATGCGTTTTGTTTAAGATATCCGATAACACGGAGCAAAGAATAGAGAGAGATTTAAGTAAGACTAATTCGTGTATCGTTGTGCACTTATTATCGTGCTGTGAGTATTGGTAATGATGGAAATAACAGACGAGAACACGATTTGATAACTCTCCTCGCGTGAGATTATAATGGTAACCATATACAATTTCTTCGAGGAATGTACGTAAAGTTTAATCGAACATTTTAGGAACATTTTGTATACTTAAACAGCGTTTCTTTGCGTCTCATTATCTTGCGATAAATTTTACATAGTGACATCTAAGTAAAAGGTACAACAAAGTATAAAAAATGTATTTGTTGTAACTTTCGAAGTATCGCTCGACAGAAATTACTTTATTTCGTCGTAGTGATGCTTAAAATTAATTTCTAATTAGTTAAGCTTGTTATATACATTTAATGCGCAACGTTTTCTTTCTTCTTTTTTCTTTTCGTTTTTTATTTTTTACGCGTCTTTGGTACAGCGAAACTTTTTCCACGTAGACACTCTACCAGAGGGAACTAAAATAAACAAGATTTTAAGGAAGTATTTTCGTTTAGAGCTAAAAAATGGCCTGTCTTGAAATCTTCTTAAAGAAAGTTATTATAGATATACATAAATCTTACGTACTTATTTTGTTCATGTTTATAGGATTTTTGTAGATTTTTTATGTGTGTATATCAAAATATAAAAACTTTCTAAAAATATAACACTTTCAAAAAAAAAAAAAAACCATAAGAAGAACATCATATGTCGTTGTTTGATGTTAACTGACTGATTGAAGTGATTCTACTTATCTGCAATAAGAAAAAAAAGAATTTCTATTACTTAAGAGTTTGATTATATAGCTTGGAATAAGAGAAATAAAATGAGAGTATTTAAAAAGGTATGATTGTCAGAAGCATGTTTCTTGCCGAGATATTACTGAGATATTCTTACTTTGTTTTTATATTATTTTAACAGCTATGAAAAAATAGTAATTTTAAGAATTTATGATAAATTCGTTAACCGAGAATAATTAAAAAACCAAAAATTCCAAATATGTTAATACGTTAATACGTATTTCAATCCTTTTACTAGCCCTTGTTTTTCAGATTAAATGTTTGAATTGTTTTCCATTTGTTGGGGCGAAAAAAAGAAATTGTTTATAAACAACGCCCAACTACAAAAAAATGAAGGAACGTATTCAAGCAATTATCTTCCATTAACATTTAAAGAAGCTTGTATTCGATGGCGGATGTTGTCTAATGCTCGTATTATCTCTTCAGCTGATAGAAATCGACAAGCTGCTTGAATACGTTCCTTCATATTTTTTATAGTTGGGTGTTGTTTATAAACAATTTCTTTTATTCGCCCCGACAGATGGAAGACAATTCGAACATTTAATTTGAAAAACAAGAACTAATAAAAGGATTGAAACACGTATTAACCTATTTGAAATGTTTGTTTTTTTTATTTTTCTCGGTTAATAGTTGAAATAAAAAAAAATGTTTCTAATAAAAGTTGTTTATTTTGAAGAGACTTATTGAGTGATATCACATTCGATACATGTTCCTATATAAAATTTTGAAGTTATCTTCGGTTTTAATCACTTCCAATTTTTTCCGAAAAATCCTAGTAGCAGCAATTGATTCTATGGGTAAGGTTTCCTCTAAAAATGTTTTGTTTATCTCCATATGACACTTGGTTGCCGAATAAAAGAGATGGCACGAGTGGTCCGATACACCCTGTCTATCGTATTAGTTTCTGTTGTTTTCGTATAACAAAAAAAAACATTCTTAGGCATAAATATTTACAATAAAGAATCGAAACTGTATACTCTTGTATTTCTTAAGCTAAATGGATCGTAAAAAGGCTTCATAAATAAGTTTTGGAGAACATTCTGAGAGAACATTATCTTAGATACAACATTAAGAGAAAATGAGAAAATTTTTGGCTTGCAGATAATTGGAAGGTGGGGGGGAGCTTTGAGCAAATTTATGACTTATATGCCACATATGTGTTATATGTTATAAATATACGCGATTTCGTTAATATTTCTATAAAAAATATATTCTAATGAAATCTCTCTCTCTCTCTCTCTCTCTCTCTCTCTCTCTCTCTCTCTCTCTCTCTCTCTCAACCTTGTATCTAAGAAATGCAAAATTCTTTAAATATGGAAAAAGAAAAATCTATTTTGTCAAAGCTCTAAACAGGAATATTTCCTTAAATCATGACGTAAAGTGATTTTGCATAACAGTAATTGCGAAATAATCATTCGTGCGCATTTACTTGATAGTATAGTCGTGGACAGAGTGCCTCCAATGATGAGCGTGTTGAGATTTTCGTAAGATGTCGAAAACGGCAGAAAGTGCATTTGATGCATGAAAAAATAAAACGTGTCCCGTTTGTATCGAGAGTATACCAAGCGTCATATGTGCCTTAATATTTAGTTATTAACATTTAATTATTAGTGTTGTATAATGTTCTGTACAATATTCATACATGCATGTGTAAACACGTTATATTTGCAATCCGTATAACTATATATCCGTATAAAAGTTGTTGTTTTTCAATTTGTTTGTTTTTAATGTTCCAAAACGTGAAAATTACTTAATAGTTTTGAGAATTTTTTCTGTTCCAAATCACATCGAAAAAACATATTACCTGTTTTCCACTGACTATATAAGCAGTTGTAGTTATGATATTAAGATATATATGACACTTTGTTACATCTTACATACAAAAATAACATTAATTAATTAATAAATTTGTAATTAATCTTTATTTGTGGATAGGGAAAAATTCAAATTTAAGCACAAATAACAGAAAATGATCTCACGTGTAATTCTAAAGGCACTTTCTGCTATTCCATATTATTTTCTTTTTTATCGCTCATTAACCAACACTGCCGCGCAAATTCTAACATGCCTCGAGCGAACAGTACAGTAGACACCTGTATAATTTTCACCGATTATCATTGAGCCTTGATACTAAGAAAGACCAGGGTAAACAGAAATATTGTTCAAGTACTTTCGCATTCGACGGTCAATGTAGGGCTCTGTGTAGATAGTCGCATATACAACGGTAACTGTGTGCTGTTTAAGCGAAATGGGAAATCATGTAAATACGTAGGAACTGTTTTTTATCGTTGAAATCATTTAAACGATATGGAGAATTCATTCGTTATGCTACTCGTCATGCGAGCAGCAGTGATAAGCATTAATATTATATATAACATGTCTATTACTGCACATATATACACACATGCATACACATATATACATGCAGATATATATATATATAAATATATATATATATATATATATATATATATATATATATATATATATATATATATATAT
>NW_022639453.1:4686371-4689397 GCF_010583005.1 Odontomachus brunneus
TATATATATATATATATATATATATATACACATACAGGGTGTCCAAAACCTTTCTTGACACAAATCGTAGGAAAGTAGAACGGATTAAACGGAACAGAAAAGTCAAATACCATTTTGCGAAATTCGCAATAATTTTCGAGGAATTAATTATTTTGTTTGAACAAATTAGCGCTCGTAGCCATAGTTATCATAGTTATGAGATGCAGCGCAGCTATGGGCGGAGAGACGCAGCGAGCGGTGATTCACGTGTATCACGATCGCGCGCCGGCCCAAGCGCTAATTTGCTGAGACAAAATAATTAATTCCTCGAAAATTATTGCGAATTTCGCAAAATGGTATTTGACTTTTCCGTTTAATCCGTTCTACTTTCTAACGAATTGTGTCAAGAAAGGTTTCGGACACCCTGTATATATATACACACACACACACACACACACACACGACCTAGACGCGTGCGTCCATATGTAGAATAATACATTTGAAATAACACACTGATTTTTTCTCAAACCAAATGATATCTGATAAAAATATTTTAAACTAAAATTTTATGATATTAAGCGTTGTATTCATCAATTTTTAATCATTTTTGTTAAGTAATGTCGTCAGGAGTCAACTTCAGTTTTTCAAATTAAATTGTAAGTTGCCCCAATATACACGTTTATAACTCCTTTCACGACGAGTAAAACGGCCTATATCTCGAAGTTAGTAAAAATCAAATTACTCAAAATATGTTCAAGGTATTCTAAAATATATTGTAAATGTATTTATCTTAATTTTGCCCTAATATTTTTATGTCTGATATAAAATAAAGAAAATCTGTTAATATTAATATTCCTTTCACATATGTACATTAGTGAAATTACATGTTTTTCAAATACAATTGCTCTTTATATTTATTTTTTACATTTATTCTTGCTATTTTTTATTAGAAATTTTAGAGTCGTTTTACGAAATATTTTATATTTTATGTCAGAATATTTGTCCTGAGCTTGTGTTTGGTTATAGTAACTTTGAGTACTATTTTATTTATATTTATTATAAGAAAAACACATATACGTAAATGTGTAAAAAATTATAGTTTAATTTGAGAAATTCTAGTTGATATTAACGCGATCTTGACATCTTTATTCAAAGTAAAACGAATATCTTTATATTACATATTTCTTCAAACCCTTCAATTTTTAATTAGGATGGTTTTTAAATACTAATATATTTTTTACAATAATTATGGTATAATCATGATAAGTAGTTTATCTTTCATATATATATATATATATATATATATATATATACAAGGTGTCCCGCGTAAGACGTGCCAAAAGAAAAATATAAGTAGAACAGATAAAAGTGAACAAAAATTGTAGAGATCATTTTTCAAACAACCACGTAAAATTGCGAGATATTAATTAAAATAGTTGGGCATATCAGGGCGCGGAGACGCGGCAGGTGGGACATACAGCTCGCCGTGGCCAGCGAAGAAAATGGACGAGCGCACACGTACACGGACGCACATACGGAGCTAAACATTTCCATATGCCAAACGGCTTACCTCTCTGGCCTATAAGATAGGCCTGCGAGCAATCGTCCATTTTTTTCGCCGGCCTCGGCGAGCCATATGTCCCGCCTGCCGCGTCACCGGACTCTGATATGTCCAACTATTTTAATTAATATCTCGAAATTTTACGTGGTTGTTTAAAAAATGATCTCTACAATTTTTGTTCACTTTTATCTGTTATATTTATATTTTTCTTTCGGCACGTCTTACGCGGGACATCTTTTGTGTGTGTGTGTGTGTGTGTGTGTGTGTGTGTGTGTGTGTGTGTGTGTGTGTGTGTGTGCGCGCGCGCGTGTGTGTGTGTGTGTGTACACAGGGTGTCTCACAACTGGTAGAACATCCGTTAGGGGTAGGTAGGAGGTGCAATTTGAAACTGAAAATTTCTCTTCCATTTTTGGATCCGACAATTAGTTAATGAAATATTAATGAGATATATTAATGAGAGATATTAATGAGATATATTAATGAGATATTAAGGGTGACTTGAATGTTTTCTGCATATCGGTGGTTGAGTATCGTGAATGAGTTTAGTATGTGTGTACAAAAATAAAGAAAAACGGAGAAGTGGTGCCTCTGAGGCATCGTACGTCCCTAAGCGCTCACTCAGGGCGCTAAGGGATTGGTAGACTTAATTAATTAATACCTCATTAACTAATTGTCAAGTACAGAAATGGAAGAGAAACTTTCAATTCCAAATTTCATCTCCTACCTACCTCTAACGGGTGTTCTACCTATATATATACAGGATGTCCCGCTACTACCGCATTATCTCTTAAGGACGGATTTCTGAGGTAATTTGAAGGAAAAATCCTAATGCAAAAATATCGAAGCTATAATACTTTTCAAATTATAAACGATTAAAGTTGACCAATTATATTGACTAAAGTACGCGCGCTCAGGTACGGTACAATACACAATGGTACAGGTGCATGCACATAAGTGAAAATTTGCATAAGATATGAAATTAATTGTAAATCTCTGAAAGAAACGTCAAATGTATGACAGCTCATTCATTCTCATAAATATATTGTGTGATATTTTATTTATAACATTTTGACGAAATTGTTATTATTTGCGATATGTTTATTTAAATGATGGAAAAGGCAGATTATTATTATATATGTCGTTGTATACATGGAAGTTCCGCATCAATATTTGGAAAAGGGCCAACATGTGCATGCACCTATATCATTGTGTGTTATAGCCTCGCCATTTTCGCATTAGGATTTTTTTATTCAAATTACTTCAGGAATCCACTCTTATCTAGTGAGAAATGACTTACCGATCGACGTCGAAAAGATGTCGAATCTACGTCGAAATCGTCAAATCGACGTCTTTTCAACATCTATCGGTAAGTCATTTCTCACTAGGTAAGAGATAATGCGGTAGTAGCGGGACACCCTGTATATATATATATATATATATATATATATATATATATATATATATATATATATATATATATATATAT
>NW_022639453.1:4689407-4691052 GCF_010583005.1 Odontomachus brunneus
TATATATATATATATATATATATATATAATATGTATGTATGTATGTATGTATGTATGTATGTATGTATGTATGTATGTATGTATGTATGTATGTATGTATGCATATATGTATACACATGTGTGTTAAGCAAAAAGATTCAGGAGTTACAGAATAGAAAATACTCTGTCATTTAATGAAATAATAAATACTGAACATAAGTCGGAAAAGTAACATTATCAGAAGTACAAGTAATTTTCTGTTACGTAATTAATTAATTAATTAATTTTCTTCTGTTTATCATATGTAGCATGGAAATAAAAAACTATCTGACTATCTTACCATTTTTATTTTCATATTTGCAGAAAGTATTATATACATGTTCTTTTTTCATTTCTATATAAGCTTTACTTTTTTGTATCACTAAATTATAGACCGCCCGGGCGGGCTTGCGATGTGTCTAAAATTTACATTTATTTTACGCAAATTCTTTTGTTAATAACTTTTTAACGAACAACGAGTGACAGCTAAAATCTTCAGAAGGTCACTCAGGACGGTGACCTCTATAACATATCAAGGTCGAGGTCATTAGAATAGCCTCCCCTAAACAGGAATTTTATCATAACTTCTTTTGTTAATAACTTTTTAACAAACAATGAGCGACGGCTAAAACTTTTTGAATGTTACTCAGGATAATGACCTTGACAATATATGTAAAAGTCATCGTCCTCGAAAAGTGGTCCGTTTTGTCAATAATTACCATCTTTTGTTATAAAAAATATGTGGAAATCGAAGATAAACATATAACATAGCTGCAAGTGATAAACGAAAGCAAATAAGTCAGTTGCATTAAAAAATATATTCAAAATTATCAACTATATATAGTCAAAACTGAAAACCACTTATAGCTCTGGCAATTTTAATTTTTCGAGGTGTGTTCACTAAGAAGTTTTCAGTTCAGCTTAGTGTATATTATATACCCTGGAGTCCTGAACTTTTTCTTCAACATCATTTACATGTAAATATTATATATATACAGGGTGACATAGACTCGCTATGTCTCGTAGCTATGGGCGGAGGGATGCGGCGAGATACGATTCGCGAGTGTCGCGGTCGCACGTCGGCCGAAGGCATCTTTCTTTCCGCTGCCGCTTTCTGTACGCTGATTTGTTGAGACAAAATAATTAATTTCTCAAAAACTATTGCGAATATCGCAAAACGGCACAGGACTTTCTTGCTCACCTCAATCCGTTCTACGTTCTCACCAAGGGTCATCATGGGACTTCGGGACACCCTGTATATATATACAGGGTGTCCGGTAACTGATCGAACAACCGCCGTGTACAGGTAGAACAGATCAAAATAATATCATAAAAGTTATATACCATTTTGAAATTTTCTCAATATTTATTCCGTAATTAATTAAAATGTATAAACTAATGAGCTCACGAGAAGCGGTAAAACAGATTCTGTGTGTAAAAGAAATAGCTTACCTCTTAGCAACGATAAGTAAACAACTGATTTCGAGGCGGAGTAACGTATACGTATCGCTTGTTACTCCGCCTCGAAATCAACTATTTACTTATCGTTGCTAAGAGGTAAGCCATTTCTTTTATAGACAGAGCCTGTCCTACCGCTTCTCGTGAGCTCATTCGTTTATATATTTTA
>NW_022639453.1:4691062-4692230 GCF_010583005.1 Odontomachus brunneus
CTTACGCAGGACACCCTGTATAAAAAAGATGTCGGTTCTATTACTCACCGACCTATTCTAGCTATATGTTAGCTCTGGTACGGTACGAGTCAGACATCCTTTGCGCGCGCGTGCGTGCGTGCGTGCGTGCGTGCGTGCGTGCGTGTGTGTGTGTGTGTGCGTGCGCGCGCGCGTGTGTGTGCGTGTGTGCGCGCGTATGTGTGTATGTGTGTGTACACAGGGTGTCTGACTCGTACCGTACCAGAGCTAACATATAGTTAGAATAGGTCGGGTGAGTAATAGAACTGATATCTTTTTTTAAACAAATTATTACGTAAAACTTTGAGATATTAACGATAAAAGATCTCTACCGAGCGGCAGTCCACTGGCCAATCAGCACGCGTGCTGCGGTGAAACGAACGCTGTACGCGCTATAGCATCCTCTGGTAAAAAAAGTTTATAGACCCTTATAGAAATATCATACTAAGAATCATTGATAATTACTTATTTTCAGTATTAAAAATACTGGATAATAAGTAATTATCAATGATTCTTAGTATGATATTTCTATAAGGGGAGAACGACAGAATAAAATTCTATCGTTTTGAATATGGATTTTGGTTCGTGAATTCATAAATTTAAATAGTATTCCATCGTATGCAATAGAATACAATAGATAGTGATAGAATTCCCTTACAGAAATATCATATTGAGAATCATTAATTAATTACTTATTTTCAATATTAAAAGTAAAGTGTTTAGTAATATTCTGTGATTCAAATACAGCTCTTAGTGCTCAATTATTTCAGTGTTTAATATTACAAATACTACCTTATGATTGATTTCAATACTTAAATATTTATGTAATACTTCGTTCAGTGATAAAATACTTGCGCAGAGCATTGTCAATATATATAAATATATATAAATATAAATATATATATATATATATATATATATATATACAGGGTGTTCAAAAAGTCCCGGACCGGTGAAATATCTCGAAAACTAAGCATTTTAGAAAAAAATGTTTCAGATAAAAGTTGTGGCGTTTAAAAAGATGTATTTACTGATCACATCAGTTTGACCTTGGGTTGCGTAGCGAAGGTCAGGTCAAGGTCACATTAATTTTTTTAAATGGAACACCCCATTTTTCATTGCATATTCTTATAGCACATCTCGAGAGCTT
>NW_022639453.1:4692970-4693844 GCF_010583005.1 Odontomachus brunneus
TATATATATATATATATATATATATATATATATATATATATATATATATATGCGTATGCATTTATATACCACATGTAAACATAGAAAAATACACACACATATATTTGTTTCTAATTCGCATAGACTGCTACTTCAAAAAATGAGTGTTAAATAAGAGAGGCAGCTAATTAGATTTATGCGCCGACTTTGTAAAAGTCTATCTTTCTTTAAATAAATTTTTACTATGCCCCGTTCATATATCGCGTTCGGTTAATCTTGGCTTACAAGCCTTTAACAAATATAACGATGTTATTATGTAATAGAAACATTCAAATTAGGTTATAATATATCTTAACACAAGATATATGATAGTAGTAAATTGTTACATACGTTAATATTTCTAAATTGGGAGAATTAAAAAAGCGTATAAAAATTTACATGTATACAAATGTAATCTATTAGAATACTATTTGCATATACGAACAATGTATATAACATTCTGTTTAAAACTGACTCTATTGTGTTTTAAAGCTAGCCCTATTTCATACAAGTAAAAGAAAGCTAAAATTTAAGTCATAAGTCATCTAATATAGGTAAGAAATATTGAGCTTTCTTGTATTGCATGTTGGCTATTTTATAACATAAAGACAAAAACGTAAGAACACAGATAAATTAAAGCAAACCTCCAGGTCCGTATGTAGTATTCTTTGCAATGTTTTGATATATTTTGGAACCGCCGTGATATTTAAAATAATAAATATGTGGTTACTGTTTATTATTATTTTAAGAAATTTTCTTTTAGTATAACTTTTATCGATAGAATTATCATAATTTGATAAATTATATATATATATATATATATATATATATATATATATATATATATATATATATA
>NW_022639453.1:4697584-4708387 GCF_010583005.1 Odontomachus brunneus
AAAAAAACCACTTCCGGTTGAAGTAACCCACTTTCGGTCAAAATCAAAAGTTGAAAGATACGCCATTTTGGTTCCCCCTCGAAACCCTACAACTTTTATATGAAACTTTTTTCGATTCCTGGCCACACAAACGAGTTATTGGAGGTGATAGATTTAGATGACTCACCCTGTATATATATAAATACTAATATGTAATACTTTACTAAGTGATGAAACACTTACGCAAAGTACTGTCAACATTTAAAGTATTAACCCAGACAGCATACAATATTAATGATAAATATTTGTAAATATTTATTTTAAATTATTTTCTTAAAATATTATATAAATATTTTATATATATATATATATATATATATATATATATATATATATATATAGAGAAAGGAAAAAATATGAAAATCTTTATTCAAAATGTTATTAAAATATATAGGCTAAATATCTAAATATTTTATACAATATTTATTGTAAACAAAAATTAATATTTGTAGTAATATTTTGTAAATATTTCTATAAATATTACACATGAAAAAAATAAATATAATTATTTATAATTATTAAATTAATGAAGAAATAAGAAAATCGAAATTTAAATTGATAATGTACACTAAAAAAAAATCCTTTAAATCAAAGAAATATATTTTGTGAAATATTATTTTTTAACTTGAAAAAATATATTTGTTAGATTTTAGAAAATATGTAATAAATATAAAGTAATATTTTTTTAAATTTGTAAAATAAGCTGTAAAATTATGAATTTCTAGATAAAAAATAATTTCTTTGATTTAAAATATCTATATGTAAGAATAAACAAATGATTTCTTAACACACACAAGAAGAAATTTAGTTTTTTTAATGTGAAAACTGTCTTTAAATAAATATTTGTTTGTTTTAAAAGTAAATAAAATACAAGTAAATCATTTCATAAATTTAAATAAATTGTTTTCTAATATTAAAAATATCTTTCTTGTGTTTCAAATTAAAATTTCTTTTATTATCAGAAAACAATTTATTTAAATTTACAAAATAATTTATTTGTATTTTATTTACTTTTAAAACAAGTAAATATTTTTTAAATATTTTTTAAATATTACTTTTTACATACTTTTCAAAACATACTTTTACATTTAAAAGGATCTATTCTCTTCTTTTAAATAAATCATATGTTGTCGTACATGGATATACCATATGTATACAATACGAAGCGTCTCTCAGTCAAAGTGACAGTGGTGCAGTAGGTAAGGTGAATGACTCAAGAACGATAGGTCTTAGGTTCGAATCTCAGCAATGCCCATACAGCACAGAAGCTTACAGCACATTGCTACAACGTTGCAAGATTGCATATTGCAATGCAATGTTGCAGAGACATTATAGTGACATTAATTTGCAATATTACTTTAACAATATTGCAACAATATTTAAAAAATATTACGAATATATTGTGTTGGCCAATAAGTCTGTGCGGTTTTTTATTTATAAATGATCGATGATTATTTTTATAGAAAGTAATAACTTTAATCAATTATGTATTGGCCGTTGTTATCTACTATCTTTTGCCATCTTTCGGGCAGCTTCATAATTTCTCGTTTAAATAACTTCCTGTCTTTCTCCTGTCTTCTGCCTGTCGGCAAAAAACTGTTCCAAATGTCGTTTGACAGCTTCCTCAGAAACGAAGTGCTTTCCATTCAAGGAATTCTGAAGGGAGCGAAACAGATTGTAATTTGAAGGTGCAATGTCTAGAAAATACGTAGGATGTGGTAAGACATCCCAGCTTAGCGCCAATAATTCTTGCCGGATTTGTAGAGATGTGTGCGGCCTACCGTTGTCATGGTGAAAGACGACGTCTCTACGATTCACCAATTCTGGACGCTTCTCGTGGATCGCTGCATTCAATTTATCCAGCTGATTACAATATACATCCGAATTGAACGTTCTGTTCTTCGAAAGTAGCTCATAGAATACACCACCCTTCCAATCCCACCAAATTGAGAGCATGATCTTGCTTGGGTGAAGCCCTGCCTTCGAAGAGGTTTGTGGCAATTCGTTGCGCTGCCCCCACGATCTTTTGCGCTTGATGTTATTGTAGACGATCCATTTTTCGTCGCCAGTTACCATACGCTTCAGAAATGGATCGCTTTTCTCACGTTTTCCAAGTGAATCGTTGATGGAAATGCGTTGGATTAAATGAGCTTCGCTCAATTCGTACGGAACCCAAACATCGAGACGGCTAACCAACTTGATGCAGATGATTTTCCACACTTGATTTCGATATTTGGAGAACGTCTGCAATCTCCCGCGTCGTGTAGTGTGGATTGGTGTCGATTACCGCCTTTAATTTGTCGCTGTTGATCTCATTTGGTCAGCCTAAACGTGGTTTGTCTTTGACGGAAAAATCTCCGCAACAAAATCTCGCAAACCACTTTTGGTACACGCGTTCTTTCACGGCATCCTCACAATATATTGCATAAATCTTTTTACAAGTTTGCGCCGCGTTTTTGTCTTTTTTAAAATAAAAAAGCATAATATGCCGAAAATACTCGTTCTGGTTATCCATTTTCAGATGACGCAAAACATACAAGATACACAAGCAATCTTTACATATATTTTTTAAATGCACGTTGAAATGTCATCTGTCAATGACTATACGTGTTGAGAAAAAACAAGGGAAGGTATTGAGGAGAAAAATAAAGAGTAATGTTCTAATAAAATAAGACGCGAAATTCCGATACGCGTATTTCTTTATTATTTTACGGTCGTTATATCGTTGCGAGGCAACGCCTTGCCAAGAAACAGGCGAACGGATGGAATTCGGCCATCTTGTCGCGGCGCGGCCGACAGTTACTCGTCTATAGGCAGCCAAACGATTAACACGATCTAATTGCTTCGGTTCCTTGCATCACTTATTATTAAATATTATTGTTTTATGAACGGTCATATAGAGCAGTTTAATAAGATGGAGGTTTCGGATGTAATAGTGAAATAGACATTCCTTGAGTTTTTTTCGTACTCTCACGAGGGGAGAGGAGTTAGGCTCTTTGAGCATTTCGTACTCCCACGAGGGGAGAGGAGTTGGACTCTTTGAGCATTTCGTACTCCCACGAGGGGAGAGGAGTTGGGCTCTTTGAGCATTTCGTACTCCCACGAGGGGAGAAGAGTTGGGCTCTTTGAGCTTTTCGTACTCCCACGAAGGGAGAAGAGTCGCGCTCTTTGGAACGATTTTCTGTTTTCTCCTTTAGACGTTCCTGCTTGCTGTGACTCCTACGGCGGCTATCCGCCGCCCTCTCCTACGCTGGTGATCCTGAATTCCTGAACTTCTCCAGCGGCTGCCCGCCGTTCTCTCCGTCGGCAGCGATCCTGCGTTCCTGTGTACCTGCGGTTCCTTCGGCGATTGCCCGCCGATCTCTTCTGCGTCGACGATCCTGAGTTCCTGACTGCCGCCCTTTCCTGCGACTCTTCAGGCGGTTTTCTACCACGCCATCTCCGTCGTGGTGTTATTTAAATAAAACTGGATGTGTTCTTCGTTTAAAGCAATCGGAAATCTTTCAGTGTTTTTTATTTCTCGGACGGTATTCTCTTTTAACATGACATTCATTTTGTTCCTTCGAGCCGGATATGGTGAGCAAGTGAAAATCGTCGTGACTGTTCCGTTATCAGACAATCTGTGAATAGTGATTTTTGGTGAACTTTGCACTGGAAATGCGACATTCAAAGTAACATTCTTTAAGTGTGCGGTTGTGAGTAGGTGACAGATTTTTGAAAATTCTGGACAACATGGAGAACCTCGAATGGCGTGTTTCTTTACAATAAGGTAGATTCAGTTTAATTCAGCAAGTCGTGGACAATGCCTGGGATTTAAATTCCGAGCCGCATTCACGTCGATTAATTCAAACGCGGCTTGAAGTATTAGAATCCAATTGGAAAAAGTTTCAAGCAGATCACGAACAGGTATGTCAAAATGATAGTTTAAGGGCAAAACCGTATTTTAAAACAAAAATGTTTGAACGCTGTCAAGAATTTTATGTTCACGCGCGCGCCACAATGTTAAGCCAGTATGACGAGTTAGATTCTCGGCCATCCACGAACCAGCCTCTAGCTAGTTTTCCTACGGCGTGTGCCTCTTCGAATTTCCGTCACGCCTTGCCTAAGATTTCGCTTCCTCAATTTTCCGGGGATTATCATACATGGGTCTCATTTCGAGATTTATTTTCGTCCATGGTCGGCAATAATTCCGAATTAAGTAATGTCGAGAAAATGCATTATCTGAAAACTAGCCTTCCTGGTGAGGCTGCCTGATTGATTTCAAGTTTATCAATCACAGGAGAAAACTTCGTCCTTGCTTGGGAGATTCTAGTAACTCGTTACAAAAATAAATGTTTTCTCATTTACACTCAGCTGGATAAATTGAGCAACTTAAAGCCGTTAAAGGCCACACGCAGCTCAAAGTGTTAGCTATTTTTCTCCTTAGCAATTATCTCCGAAACTCTCGGGGCTCTACGTGCTTTAGGCTGTCCCGTGCATCACTGGGAAGTTATTTTACTACATCAACTGATCAAACTCCTGGAGACTAAAACGCGAAAAGCTTGAGAGTTAAAACTGAGATCGTCTACGAATCTTCCCACATTTGTCCAATTTGAAGAATTTCTAACGGGACGTACACTTGCCCTGGAAAATTTGGAGCTACACATACAACCTTCAACATCTTTAAGAGACCGTTCTCGATTTGTGATACTTCGACGGGAACATCAGGCAAAAGCACATATAGTTTCAACATCTATATCCGAATGGACGAAAAACTGTTCTATGTGTAAAGAGAATCATTGGTTTTTCAAGTGTCCAAATTACCAATCTAAAACTCTGAAACAACGACAGGAATTTATATCCTCTAATCGTCTGTGTTATAATTGTTTAAACCCTCATCCAAGCAGCAAATGTCGATCTAAAAAACGTTGTTTCAAATAGGGAAAGAAGTATCATACTTCGTTACATAAAGATGACTCCGCTATCCATACGTATCCAAATTCTAATATTAGCAGATCTTCAGGCTCCAATAAGTCTAATTGACTAAATGTGAAACATGATAATTTTAGTGAGCGAGATGACGGTTCGAGGAGATTGGTGCTACTTGCTACTTGCTACTTGTCGGGCAACAATTTTATTAAATAACGAGGAAGCGTATTCAATGCATATACTCATCGATCCTGGATCTGAATTGTCTTTCACTGCAGAAAATCTAGTTCAACGGTTACGTTTGAAACGCAGCGCAGTATCAATTCCCCTTCTTGGTATCGGAGGCACCAATTCGGGTTGCACTCGAAGAATAGTGACTGTTCGCCTACAATCTATTTATGAAGCTTCGGAGACTTGCAACTTTTCTGCCTATATCCTTCCTTAACTGACAACGAAATTGCCATCCTTCACTATCGAGCGAGGAATCTGGCCATATCTACAGAAGTTGCTTTTAGCGGATCTTGAATTTTTAAAACCTGGCCACATACAAATTATAATTTGAGCGGATTTTTATAGACAAATTATTAAACCGGAAATCGTCAAGGGAAACGTTTTTTCGCTAATGGTACAAAGCATATTTTCACATGGTTAGTTTCCAGCTCAGTAAAATTGATTGAGTTCCCCAGGTTAGTGTCAGGATATCATTGCACACTCGATCACGAATTATATAATTTATTATCTCGCTTCTGGACTCAAGAGGAATTATCTACTTCCGCCGATCATTTTCTTAGTCCGGAAGAAGTTAGGTGCGAAGAGCATTTCTCGGCCAATTTCTTTCGAGATACTACAAGACGCTATTTTGTTTGCTTACCACAAAAGCTATCTACTCAGAATTTGGGAGACTCTACAAGGTCAGCTCTTCGAGCCTTAACGCGATTGATTCGACAACTTCAAACCGACCCGATGAATCAACAACGATATTCTGAATTTGTACAAGAATACGAGGCTTTAAGACACATGCAACTCGTTCCTAACTCCGAGATTGACAATAAACCCGTATATTATTTACCTCATCACGGAATTCTGAAGGAACAAAATTGCACAACCAAACTTAAAGTCGTTTTCAATGGATCAAGTAAGACAAGTTCAGGCATGTCTTTAAACGACATCTTACTGACCGGAGTCAATTTGCAAACCGACATTTTTAATGTTTTACTCTGGATCCGTCTGCACCAATATCTTTTCTCAACCAATATCGTGAAAATCATCAAATCAAAATAAATCCCGCAGATTTGGATCTGCAACGAATATTTTGGCAAAGTCCAAATCAACAACTCCTTTCTTATCCTAGATTTGAGGCTCTCACGGCCATTAATACAATTTATAGATATAGCTTCCGGAATGGAGCCGTGTCTTGAATCAGCGATGTGCCGACGTTTTGCAAACGTTGCAGTTTGCATCATTAGGGCTGAGAACTCTGATACTGAGCTTCCTTGGGTAAAGGTTGTCCTTATATGCCTACCCTACCCCTTGTGTAGATGGCGCTGGGGGTAGGGGACGTAGCTTGAATCCAGCCAATCAGCGCATTTTAATTGATCAGCTGGTCAATTAAAAAACCGAGAGGGCAGTGTACCAAATAGAGTTTACTTGCATACCTTTGTCTCGGTTGAAATTGTTGGGATGTTTTAAAATTTCTAGACCTTCGCGATGTTTTCTTGCAAAATAGCTCTGTGATGGAGCCAGTCTGGTGGTCTTGTCATATTTTACGGAGTGTCCAGTCTCTATCCAGTATTCAGCTAGGGCTGATTGAGCAAAGTGGCCGTACTTAGTATATCGCTGGTGTTCTTTGATTCGCGTACTGATCTTCCTCCCGGTTTCTTCTATATAAACTTTACCACAAGAGCAAGAGATCTTATATACACCTGAAGTCTCCAGGCATGATTTATGATCCTTCGGATTTGGGAGTAAATGGGAAATCTTTCTATGGGGTTTGAAGATTACTTTGATATCGTGTTTACCCAGAATCCTGCTAATAAGTTCTGTTATGTCCTGGAAGGACATAACATGATATGGAAGGACAGCCATCTTTTTCTTTTCTCTCTCTCTTTATCTAGTGTGGCAGCGTTTTTAGACTGAGCATTCTGTTCTTCAGGTTTTGTATTGTTTGCGAGATGTTTTTGCTGTTGTATCCATTTTTGGTTAAGGCTGTACTGAGGTGTTCTAATTCTCCATCCAGAGAAGATGATTCTGAAATTGTGAGCGCTCTGTAAACCAATGAACTTATGACTGAATTCTTTTGCAAGGGATGATGATGAGAGGTTGCATGCAGATAGCGGTCTGTATGTGTTGGTTTCCGGTAGACCTGGTGACCTTAGGTACCTTCTTGGTTCCTTTGGACTAGCACATCCAGAAAGGGAATTTGATTATTTTGTTCCACTTTCATTGTGAACTGAATACTGGGATGCTGTGAATTGAGAAAACCGAGGAAC
Source organism: Odontomachus brunneus (assembly GCF_010583005.1). Lineage (NCBI taxonomy): Eukaryota > Metazoa > Arthropoda > Insecta > Hymenoptera > Formicidae > Odontomachus > Odontomachus brunneus. Next base: position 4,705,021 of record NW_022639453.1, read on the forward strand.
TGAGAAAGAGTTTCCCTACCATGATTCCAAATCACAAAGGTATCGTCAACATACCGAAACCATGTCAATGGTTTCACTGGTACGTTCTTCAGAACTTCATTTTCAAAATGTTCCATAAAGATGTTTGCAATGATAGGAGATATAGGCGATCCCATTGCCGCTTCAGAGGTTTGTTTGAAGAACTCTCCTTGGAATTGAAAATAAGTTGAAGTTAAACAATGTTCTATTAGTGGAAAGAGGTTGGCAGGAATTTCCTCGGAATTCTTAATGATGTTCAAAGTATCCTGGACTGGAACGTTAATAAACAATGAGACCACATCGAAACACACCAGGATATCGTTAGTATTTATCTTGATTTTAGTGATCTTATTCACAAAATCCGTTGAGTTTTTGACCAGCTGATCAATTAAAATGCGCTGATTGGCTAGATTCAAGCTACGTCCCCTACCTCCAGCGCCATCTACACAAGGGTAAAGTAAGCATATAAGGACAATCTTTACCCAAGGGAGCTCAGTATCAGAGTTCTCAGCCTTGATAATGCAAACTGTAACGTTTGCGTAACGTCGGCACATCGCTGATTCAAGACACTGCTCCATTCCGGAAGCTATACCTATAAATTGTATTAATGGCCGTGAAAGCCTCAAATCTGGTATTAGAAGTCTGCACGGAGAGACTATCGTAGGGTCGGTAAACCTATTTTCCAAACTCAGGAAGTCCTTGCATGTCCAACTATGCTCTCTAGCATTTCTGAAACGGTGCCGCGATCATCATGTAGTACCGAAATACTTTCAATTAAAAAACCCATTTCCATCTTCCAACCAGACCAAAGACATTCTACGACAAGCGTCGTTGAGGTTAGTCAAAAATAGAATCTCAGCCACTTGGCAGAAGAACTTGGCTAAGACTTCCAGAAAACTTTTAGAGTTACATCTTTTTCTTGCAAAATCATTGAAGCCTGAGCTATGGCTGACACTTGATCGGGTTACTCACGAACAAGCTATTCACTCGGCTGAGGCAAGAACACAAAATCAGAAGAGCAAGTATGATAAGATCAATCCACAGACTCAAATGCCAGTTCTCACACATACAGTGAAGAATCTTAGCGATCAATATCTATCGCCATCCGAAGTCGCTGTTCTAGCTAAGGGACACAATTACGCTGTCACTCCCTCTAGTATTCCCACGGAAGAAATTATCAGCCATATTGAAACGGCTATCTTCCACCTTCCCTTAGAGGGAAGCAATGACATTAGATATCGAACAACCAATATCCTACGCAAATCCAAACTTCCCAAACAGAATTTAAAGAAGAACGCCGAGCACTCCAAGGTCTAAGGCAAAACAACAAGATCCTAATTTTACCAGCAGACAAATGGAACGCTACTGTAGTTATGAACAGGGAAGACTATTGTAGTAAAATCAATAGTATACTCTCAGATCAAAAAGTCTACAGGAAACTCAAACGCAACCCGACCTTCAGCATAGGGAAAAAAAACGTCTTCCCTTCTGAAAAATGCAGGTCTCACTCCTCAAACTATCAAGTTCTTAACCTCTCAAAATTCCTCAGCACTTAGATTCTACGGTCTTCCAAAAATCCACAAGGAATCAGTACCCTTACGCCCTATTTTCAGCAATATTGGGGGACCTACATACCGGTTAGCACGCTATCTCACGAAACCCCTCCAGAAAACTTACTGGTCTCAATGATTGCCACATCAAAAACTCAACGGATTTTGTGAATAAGATCACTAAAATCAAGATAAATACTAATGATATCCTGGTGAGTTTCGATGTAGTCTCATTGTTTACTAACGTTCCAGTCCAGAATACTTTGAACATCATTAAGAATTCCGAGGAAATTCCTGCCAACCTCTTTTCACTAATAGAACTGTTGTGCCTCAAGTGGAGAGGCACGTTGAGTATGTTCGGGATCGGTTGGTCGAGAATGCAAAGGCGAAGAGATGTAGTTCAATAAATAAATTTAATGCACTTCTTGTGTTAACTTCCCGAGTTCTTATTAACTAAAACAGATTGACGGTCGCGTAAGTTGCTGTCTCAGGACCGGAGGAGCAATAACCCTCTTTGGCGTTCTTCTCTGGTCCTTTTATAATATATAATTAGGTCATAGGAGGGGGTGTTTAGACAACTGGAGAGTTGTTGCATTTAATGCTGACCTGTCCCCAATGTTATAATATATTTCCAAGGCGACGCTTAGCGTAGCACTTGCATAATCATAATAATATTGTAGCGAGGCGGTTTCTTACGAAACGTTTCGGCAACGCTAAAGATAATACTAACGATTATAACATTTCTCCCCCCATGGAGCAAGAAAACGGAGGGTCTGGAACGACGTTTTCGCCTTAAATTACGAACGCTTTTTTGTTTCTTGTACAATTTATCATTTTTCCCGTTACAGTAATAGTTATAATCGTTTTCCTTATTTTATTCCTTACTTATGCTTATGTTTTTCGCTCCGTTACAATTTTTTATTTTCCCGTATACAATTGTATTTACAATCGTTTTTACTTACAACTGTATATGTAGACTATGTCTGCGTGTTAATATTGGTTTAGGTTGTGTTCTAATATTTCGTTTGTTGTTACGTTCTATTACGACCGGCGAGTTTTTTTCACTTTTAATTTTCTTTATTACAATCATTGCAATTACAATCACTATGACTATGGTTATTCCGTTCGGTGCTGTTGTGTATATAATATTTTTATAATGTAAAAACGAGTTTGAGTTGTTTTCTAAATTTCTATATGTTTGTGTTATTTTGTTACTTAATTCTGCCAGCTCGGATGGGTTGTGTATTATTTTACTTGGTTTTATGTGTAGGATTTCGTTTTTGTTTTTTACCGTGTTTATATTTTTCTGTTCTAATGTTATATTATATTCAGGTATGTGCGTTTGTATTAATGTGCTCTTTATGATACCTTGTGCTTGTAAAATCTTATCTTCAATTATTACTCTACATTGATCTTTAACATGTATAATTCCTATTTTGTTAATTTTTTCATAAAATGTTTTTTCTTTATATTGAATATGAATGGTTTGCTCACTACTGGTGGAATATAACCACGTATTTTTTTGTGTTAATGCTATTACGAAGGTGTGGTTAGCTATAATGTATTTTAAGTGGCAGTTTTTTGTGTTTTGTAATGTCGTATACATCTGAATTTCACAAGGTGTTTCTTTGTTAATTCTATACATCGCATTTTGTTGCGGACAAATATATTGATTATTGAATTTTATGCAACGTGTTAATTCGTTTTCTTGTAATAGCAAATATGTGTTTGTTTCTTGGTTAATAGCTACTTGTGTGTATACAATGTTAGTTAAAGCGAAAATATTATCGTGACTGTAA
>NW_022639453.1:4708397-4709093 GCF_010583005.1 Odontomachus brunneus
TATCTATCGCCATCCGAAGTCGCTGTTCTAGCTAAGGGACACAATTACGCTGTCACTCCCTCTAGTATTCCCACGGAAGAAATTATCAGCCATATTGAAACGGCTATCTTCCACCTTCCCTTAGAGGGAAGCAATGACATTAGATATCGAACAACCAATATCCTACGCAAATCCAAACTTCCCAAACAGAATTTAAAGAAGAACGCCGAGCACTCCAAGGTCTAAGGCAAAACAACAAGATCCTAATTTTACCAGCAGACAAATGGAACGCTACTGTAGTTATGAACAGGGAAGACTATTGTAGTAAAATCAATAGTATACTCTCAGATCAAAAAGTCTACAGGAAACTCAAACGCAACCCGACCTCCAGCATAGGGAAAAAAAACGTCTTCCCTTCTGAAAAATGCAGGTCTCACTCCTCAAACTATCAAGTTCTTAACCTCTCAAAATTCCTCAGCACTTAGATTCTACGGTCTTCCAAAAATCCACAAGGAATCAGTACCCTTACGCCCTATTTTCAGCAATATTGGGGGACCTACATACCGGTTAGCACGCTATCTCACGAAACCCCTCCAGAAAACTTACTGGTCTCAATGATTGCCACATCAAAAACTCAACGGATTTTGTGAATAAGATCACTAAAATCAAGATAAATACTAATGATATCCTGGTGAGTTTCGATGTAGTCTCATTGTT
>NW_022639453.1:4709103-4712791 GCF_010583005.1 Odontomachus brunneus
AATCACTATGACTATGGTTATTCCGTTCGGTGCTGTTGTGTATATAATATTTTTATAATGTAAAAACGAGTTTGAGTTGTTTTCTAAATTTCTATATGTTTGTGTTATTTTGTTACTTAATTCTGCCAACTCGGATGGGTTGTGTATTATTTTACTTGGTTTTATATGTAGGATTTCGTTTTTGTTTTTTACCGTGTTTATATTTTTCTGTTCTAATGTTATATTATATTCAGGTATGTGCGTTTGTATTAATGTGCTCTTTATGATACCTTGTGCTTGTAAAATCTTATCTTCAATTATTACTCTACATTGATCTTTAACATGTATAATTCCTATTTTGTTAATTTTTTCATAAAATGTTTTTTCTTTATATTGAATATGAATGGTTTGCTCACTACTGGTGGAATATAACCACGTATTTTTTTGTGTTAATGCTATTACGAAGGTGTGGTTAGCTATAATGTATTTTAAGTGGCAGTTTTTTTGTGTTTTGTAATGTCGTATACATCTGAATTTCACAAGGTGTTTCTTTGTTAATTCTATACATCGCATTTTGTTGCGGACAAATATATTGATTATTGAATTTTATGCAACGTGTTAATTCGTTTTCTTGTAATAGCAAATATGTGTTTGTTTCTTGGTTAATAGCTACTTGTGTGTATACAATGTTAGTTAAAGCGAAAATATTATCGTGACTGTAAACCGGGAAAGGATGTATATGTACTATTTCGTACGTATTATATGTTATAAGAGGTAAGTATAAAATAGTAAAGATATTTTTATTTTTGTAATACGCGCTAATTGTGAGAAATTTCTTTATTTCCAACCAATTTTCTGTTTTAGGAGTGAATGGAAATCGTGTTCCTTTTGGTAAGTGTATTGATATTTCTTGTAATTGAGACACGATACTATTTATAGGTGTTAGGTTAATGGGTAAGTTTCCTAACTGTATATTATCTAAATAATTCATTATATCGTTTTGGTCACGTATTAAATCATTAAGTAAAGCGGTAAGTATTGTAAAGTGTTCGTCTATGTGTTGACGTAATATGATTCCGGTTTCTTCCGTATAAAGCTGTGTAATAGTGTTCCATATTATTTGTTCGTTTGTTTCCAATGTTTGTTCTAAACTATCTAAATGATTAATAGTTGTATTAATAATTTTGAGTTGGTTTGCTATTGCATGTTGTAACGTCTCTTGTTTAATTTCTATTAAACTTAATTGTTCATTTATTATTTTTTCATCGTCTGCATCCATTATTCCAAATAGTGATTTTGTTAAAGATCCTATTCCATCTACTAATCCTCGTTTTACTTCTCTTGGATTTTTATATATGTTGTGCAATCGTTCCGTTATATTTTGTACGTGGTCTAAACCCTTTTTTACAATTTTTTGTGAATTTTCACACAATTCCCACGTAATGCTTGGTTCTTCTTGCTGGTTACAAACTTTTTTTGTGCTATTAAGATATTTTTGTATTTGATTACCTCGAATGTCTATTCCCTGTATATCTACTCTGTCTACTATCTTCCATGTAGAGACAATCTGGTGTAATTGTCCTTGAATATCATAATACACTCCAGGAGTATGTATGAATTTGATGATCTCATACGGTGCCTTTGTCTGTGTTCCCTTTACTCTGAGGTTGGCACTTTTTATCAGTACGAGTGTCCTGGAAATACATTAGGGTTCAGGTGTTGGAATAAATATGATATCCGTTTATATTGTTTGCATGTGTCGTGTTTACGTTGGTGACTGATGCATCTATCAGTGTTGTTTTATTCTTCCAACGAGCACGATGTCGTCTGTCACAGTGTCTTGTACCGTGTGTCCTGAGGTAGTGATTTTATGTGTAGACTTGTTGAATATGTATATAGTGCTTTTCGTTGTTATTTTATTTAGCGGGAATGTGTCATTTGTGAGGAACTAGATGATGTTTTTGACGGTTCTGTGCCGTCTCCTTCCTGGAACGTGTCGGGAGGGTTTCACCGGCCTCCACTTGGTCGTGGTCACGGTCGTGCTATGTGGGCTTGTGTGGAACCATTTTTTTTTTTTTTTTTTTAACCCAGGGGAAATGCGTTACGCATCCCCCGGAGGTTCGGGTAAGCCTCCGGGGGTATGTGGGACTTCCTCCCCCTAGAATAGGGGAGGTATACCCACTAAAACCCCTGGGGATGTCCACCACGTGTGCCATTATTCGAGGACCTCCTGGTACACTTTCAAGTATTCTTTAGGGGGCGCTCGGCGCCTTTGCGCTTGCGCGCTTCTTCCCGCGCCGGCCTAGTCGGCCGGCGCTTTGTATTCCTAGTTGGCTGCGAGGAGGAGACACCTTCCTCCTCGCAGCCCCTCCCTCCGAGTCGGGAGGTTGGGATGGGCCGCGAGCAGGATTACCCGCCCGCTCCCGATCCCCTCCCCTGTCCCCAGTCCTCGGGGGGAGGTTAGGTCTGCCACAGAGTGCGACTGACCGTTACCCCCCCCCCCGAGGGGGGGAGTCCGCCAGGGGGCCGCCCCTGGTACTGGGCGGCCCGGGCAGGCGTACTGATCGCGCCCGCCCTCGCGGGCTTAGGCCGGAACACGAATTAGGGCCTTTTTTGGCCCTCCTCGTTGCCGGACGGTGCCGCCCCCGAGAGTGGGGGAGTGGTTATCCCTCAGAACCTCCCGGAGGCGAACACCGCCCAGCTTACCCTCATCTGGCCCCGCCAGCTCCCCCTAAACGGTACAGGGGGAGCTGGTGGGCCCTCAAACGCCGCCTGCCCCTCCTCGGCCTCAATACCCGGGGAGGGGGGGCTTCGTCCTCCTCCTCATCACTCCCCCGCCCATCTGACGGGGCGGGGGAAGAGGGGGGAGAGGGGGTGGTGCGACCCCCACTTCTCCCCTCCTCACGCGTTCAGCGGCCTCCTTCTGCGACATGACGTCACGACAGAAGGAGACCACCGCCTCCCATGCTTCCCGGCTCTCGAGCATCTTTGGTACGATGCTCGGGAGCCGGAGATCCTGGCCGACCACTGTGGTGAGGACTTCGCGTTCCTGAGCCCACGCTGGGCACTCCTGCAGCGTGTGCTCCGCGGAGTCCTCACCAGCCGCGCAGTGGTGGCACTGTGCCGTGCGCTCCTTGCCTGTTCGACACAGGTATCGACCGAAGCAGCCGTGCCCGGTCAACACCTGTGTCATATGGTATGACAGCCCGCCATGTGCCCTGCCCACCCATTGCGGCAGGCAGGGACGGATGGCCGCGATGGTCCGGATTCCCGGCGTGTTCGGGGCCCCCAGCGATCTTTGCCATCGCCGGAGGGCCTTACGCCGGGCCGAGTCGCGTATCCTCTGCACTTCCCTGGCCGTGACCAAGGGTCGCCCTCTCGCCGACGGAGCTCCGCGACCCTGCTGTACGTTTCAGCGTACAACCGCGCCAGGAGCTCCGCCGGTATCATGCCGGCCAGGGCAGTGACGGCTGCATGCGACACCGTCCTATACGCCTTGACTAGGCGGGTAGCCATTAGTCGCTGCGCACCGTGCAAAATTTGCACGATGCGCCGCCTGGCCCCCGCCCTTTCCGCCCAAACTTGTGTGGAACCATTTCGGCAAATTGGAGCTTCCCGAGTCGTCCTTCAGGATCGACTTTTTTGTGGACGTGGCAAAGGAACACCTCCGTTCTAGGTGAGGTTTTTTTTTTTTTTTTTTTTTTTTTTT
>NW_022639453.1:4712850-4714401 GCF_010583005.1 Odontomachus brunneus
GCGTTTTATTGTATAGTTTTCGTTAGGGTGTTTTTCAATTATTTCATATGGCCCTATCCACATTGCATCTAGCTTCTTTGATCTTCCTCTTCGTACTGTCTCGTCATGAAGTAACACATGGTCTCCTATGTCAAGTACAGTTTTTTTTCGTGTTTTTATCATAATATTTTTTACTTCTTATTTTCTCCTCCTTGACGTGTTCCCGGGCAATTTGATTCGTTGCTCGGAGTCGTTGTTTCATCTCCTGTGCATAATCCTCAATGCTGTATGTAGTTTTTGGTGATCCTAATATGGACGATGGTAATGTTGCTTGGTGTCCATATATTAATTCAAACGGAGTGTAATTAGTTGCAGAGTGGGGGTCGTATTATATGTAAATATAGCATATGGGATCCACTCATCCCAGTCTGTTTGGTCCTGATTTATGTAGTGGCAAAGATATTCTGTGAGTGTTCGATGCGATCTTTCCAGAGCTCCGTTACTCTGTGGGTGGTACGCCGTCGTTTGGATTTTTTCTATTCTCAGTAGTTTACATACCGATTTGAAAATTTTGCTTAGGAAATTCGTCCCTTGATCCGTTAATATTTTCCCTGGTATTCCATATTCTAATATAATCTTTTCCGTGAATTCTTTTGCGACTTTTTGGTGGTCGCCTCTTGGTTTGGTATAGGGACCGCTTTACTAAATTTGGTCAAAATATCCTGGAATGTTAAAAGATATCTGTTTCCATTTCTTGTTATGGTTAGAGGTCCTACTATATCTAATGCACACTTTTCGAATGGTTTAGTAGGTGTGTCCGTAATAATCATTGGTGCCTTCTTCTGAATGCTTAACTTGTTCTTTTGACACAGTTCACATTTTTTTATATATTGTGTCACGTCTTTTGTTATTCCTTTCCAGTTATGTTTTAGACGTAGTCTATTTAATGTGCGTTGTACTCCTTGATGTCCTCCTAATGAAGCGTTATGGTATTCATATAGAATTTGATTCTTTTCTTCTTTGGTATAATTTTACATACCGTGCATGTCTGTATCTTCTCCCTCTTCTTCCTCTTCTTCTTCTTCTTCTTCTGTTTTGGTCGTTTTAAGAGGAGCACTCGTTTGTATTATTGATACCTGGGGGTATCTGCTTAGTGCATCTGCGTTAACATTTGTTTTCCCTGATTTGTGGACTATTTCGTAATCGTATTCTTCCAATTTCAATCTCCATCTTATTAATCTAGATCCGGGGTCCGTAACGTTAAATAGCCAAACCAATGGTTTGTGATCCGTAACTATTTTAAATTTTGTCCCATAAATGTAGTGCCTAAAATGTTTTACGGCCCATACTATTGCTAGTAGTTCTTTTTCAATAGTATTATAATTTTGTTCCGCGCGTGATAATACGCGGCTTACATAAGCTATCGGGTTGTCTTCTCCTATTCGGCCCTGTGATAATATGGCTCCAATTGCATGATCGGATGCGTCAGTTGTTACGACGAATTCCTTCTCAAAATTCGGATATTGTAATACCGGTGTGGTGGTTAGTTTTTCTTTTAACACGTCGAACGCT
>NW_022639453.1:4714710-4717151 GCF_010583005.1 Odontomachus brunneus
TAATTTTGTTCCGCGCGTGATAATACGCGGCTTGCATAAGCTATCGGGTTGTCTTCTCCTATTCGGCCCTGTGATAATATGGCTCCAATTGCATGATCGGATGCGTCAGTTGTTACGACGAATTCTTTTTCGAAATCTGGGTATACTAATACCGGTGCGGTGGTCATTTTTTCCTTTAATTTGTCGAACGCTATTTGTTGTTGTTGACCCCATTCAAATTTTTCATCCTTTTTCGTAAGTTTGGTCAAGGGTCGTGCTATTTTTGAAAAATTCTTAATGAATCTTCTGTAATAGCCTGCGAGACCTATAAATGACTGAATGTCTTTAGTTTTTTTAGGTCTCGGAAAATTTATTATGGCCTCTATCTTCTTTGGGTCTGGTAGGATTCCCTTTTCCGAAATTATATGTCCTAGATAGGTTACCTCTTTCCTAAGGAACTCACATTTATTCGGTTGGAGTTTTAGGTTACATTGCCGTATTCTGTGCAATACACTGACAAGTTTTTTATTATGATCTTCTAGACTATTCCCATATATTACTATGTCGTCTAGGTATACTAAACATTTTAATCCTTGTAATCCTGTTAAAATAGTGTTCATTAGTCGTTGAAAAGTAGCTGGTGCATTTTTTAGTCCAATAGGCATTCTATTAAATTCGTAATGTCCCGTAGGTGTTGAAAACGCTGTTTTACGCTTATCTTTTTCTGCCATCTCTATTTGATGGTATCCTGCTGCAAGGTCCAAGGTAGAGAAATATTTTGCGTTTCCCAATTGATCTAGAATATCGCTGATATTAGGTAAAGGGAAGGAATCCCCTATAGTTAAATCATTTAACTTTCGAAAGTCAACTACGATTCTTAATTTCGTTTCTCCTGAGGCATCCGTTTTTTTCGGTACTACTAATAACGGTGCATTCCACTGGCTGTTGCTTGTTCTTATTATTTTATTGTCAAGCATTTCTCGTATTTGCTTGTCTACCTCTTTTTTATGCTTCTCCGGTAGGCGATATGGTCGCACGTTCACCGGCGCGGCGTCACTTCGCGTGGTAATTTGATGCTTTACCACCGCGGTATGCGTGAGGCTATCTCCTTCGAGGAAGAATATATCATTATATTCCTCACAAATTTCATGTATTATTTTTTTTTCTTCGTTGTTTAGATGCTCCAATCTTAATTGTTGGTTCAATATTTCTGTTCGCGCTGTCAGTTTATTGCTTTGATTTGTTGTGAGCATGTTTATTTCCGCGGTATCATATTTCGGAGTATCTTCTAATATTACATACGGTGTAGCTACTATTTCGACGATGTTGTCGGTAGTATTTATTACCGTTGCCGGACATGTGTAATTGTCAGGTTCTACCAGGCAATTTCCGATAAAAATTTCTTGTGAAATTTCTTTAGCTGGGATTACTCCCACTCGATTTATGTTCACCGCGGCGCGTATTATTACTTCACTGCGCGCGGGAAGGTTATATGTTTGCTGTGGTATCAGCGATAAACTTTGTCCGGAAATCATCATTGTTCTTGTTTTATAATCAAGATTAGCGCGGTGTTTGCGAAGGAAATCTATTCCTAATATTCCCTCGTGTTCGATTGGGAAATCGTCCTGTACAACATATAGTTCGAATTTTCGACGCTGGTTTCCTATGTTGACTGTGGCGGTTATTTTTCCTATCGTGTAGGCTTTATGTCCGGTGATACCAGTCAGTGTCAGTTTTTCTGCAGTCATAGGGGTATCATCGTCCAGCGTTCGTATCTTTACGAGGCTTATTGCGGATCCCTTGTCAACGAGAAAAGGTATTTTCTCTTGTTTCGCCTCCTTTATCGGCAAGATGACTAAGTCGAATCCTGTGCGTTTATGTAAATTTCGGCGGATCTGATTTACGCGGTAGTCGCGCACACGATTTTGCTCCTTTTTGATTTCTCCTTCTCTATTATTATTAAATCGGACGTTCCCGTTTCTGCGAGACGTCGATGGTTTCTCTGTATCCACCGCGGTGATAGTCACGGGCCGCGAGGGTTTACGGTAGTCACGCGCGGTGTCCCGTGTCTCGGTCGGCTTCCCGTGTATGTACCAACAGCTATCGCGAGTGTGTTCGTTTTTCTTGCATTGTATGCACCATGTGTCGGTCGCATTCACGCGAGAGGTTACTGCTGGTTTAGGCAGAACGAACCGGTTGCCATATCGACTGCTACGGCATTCGCGTCCCTGATGCCCTAATTTTCCGCACTTTTGGCATTGTATTATGGGAACATCTCGTTTAGTGTTCGCGAGAGAGCCTCGGTTATACCGATTTGTTTCGTAGGTGCGCACAGGAGTCTCCAGGGTTCCTTTAATTCTTTCTTCTTCTATTGCCCCTGCTATTGTCTCGGCTAAAGTCGCGGGTGCGCGCGACCGGACTATTGTTTGTAGCCTGTCGTTTAGTCCTAGTTGATAGTTGAT
>NW_022639453.1:4717323-4718111 GCF_010583005.1 Odontomachus brunneus
CAGGCTTTTGATGCAAATTGTTAAAGTCTCGAAGTAGTCGAGTTATTGATTTCTTTTTCATAAAACATCTTTTTAACACATCCTTTAGGACAGCAAAAGTATGAATGTTTCGGTTTTTAACCTCCGTTAGGGCGATTCCCTTTAGTTTGGTGCAGATTACTGCTCGAATTAATGTAGATTCGTCAGCAGGGTGTATAAGCTCAAACGCGTATTCACACGCCATTAGGAATTCTATTAGTTTATCATCCTGCGTGCCATTGAATATGGGTATCTGATCTCGCGCCTCCCTGATGCGTCGGAATCGATCCTCGTTAATCGGGGGTAACCCGTCTGGAAAATGGTCATTGTGACCTTGTCCTCGTCTGTCTGGAGTGTATCGTTCAGTGTCTATGTTAGTGTTTCTTATATTTTGTGGGTCGTCTATGCGAGAGTTAGTTAGTAGGGCTGCATTCGTATATATAGTATCGCGCAAGTCCTCTATACGCGCTAATAACTGCTCATTAGCATTATTATATACGTCAACGTCGCGTCGAATCCTACTAAGTCCTGGTTGAGAATCGTTTACTTCGCTCAACGGCTCTTCTCGTAGTAGGACCCCACGGGGGCGAGAGATTTCCTGCCCTCTTCCGTTCTCCGCTGCGTGTAGGGTTTCGTCGCGTTGCCCGGTGGCCATTTCGTCAAATGGATCGAATACTACTATCGTAAGAAGTTAAGGAGAAATCTCCTCTTTGCGAGACGTCGCTAATGGTACCGTGTGAGGGTAAATATGCGCGGCGTCTTGTACGTCG
>NW_022639453.1:4718121-4718597 GCF_010583005.1 Odontomachus brunneus
TGTTTTCCTTTTTGCTTCCTTGAGCTTTCCCGTCTAAGTATGTTGACGAGGTAATTTTTCCTTCATGTTTGCGATATCTGGTAACTCTTATCTCGTAACGTATCTCCCACGTCACTTGTTGGTTCCGACTGTATCGTCTTTTTTGTTGCTTTTTACATCACTTTTCTAACCCGTAGTTTTTTTTTACAGGTAGCACCTAGGCCCCGGCGGACACCGATCCCACCGCTGCCACCAATTTTGTTGTGCCCCAAGTGGAGAGGCACGTTGAGTAGGTTCGGGATCGGTTGGTCGAGAATGCAAAGGCGAAGAGATGTAGTTCAATAAATAAATTTAATGCACTTCTTGTGTTAACTTCCCGAGTTCTTATTAACTAATACAGATTGACGGTCGCGTAAGTTGCTGTCTCAGGACCGGAGGAGCAATAACCCTCTTTGGCGTTCTTCTCTGGTCCTTTTATAATATATAATTAGGTCATA
>NW_022639453.1:4718607-4718800 GCF_010583005.1 Odontomachus brunneus
GGACCCCACGGGGGCGAGAGATTTCCTGCCCTCTTCCGTTCTCCGCTGCGTGTAGGGTTTCGTCGCGTTGCCCGGTGGCCATTTCGTCAAATGGATCGAATACTACTATCGTAAGAAGTTAAGGAGAAATCTCCTCTTTGCGAGACGTCGCTAATGGTACCGTGTGAGGGTAAATATGCGCGGCGTCTTGTAC
>NW_022639453.1:4718810-4719121 GCF_010583005.1 Odontomachus brunneus
GAACATTGCTTAACTTCAACTTATTTTCAATTCCAAGGAGAGTTTTTCAAACAAACTTCTGAAGCGGCAATGGGATCGCCTATATCTCCTATCATTGCAAACATCTTTATGGAACATTTTGAAAATGAAGTTCTGAAGAACGCACCACTGAAACCATCCACATGGCTTCGGTATGTTGACGATATCTTTGTGATTTGGAATCATGGTAGGAAAACTCTTTTTCAGTTTCTCGGTTTTCTCAATTCACAGCATCCCAGTATTCAGTTCACAATGGAAGTGGAACAAAATAATCAAATTCCCTTTCTGGATGT
>NW_022639453.1:4719400-4730081 GCF_010583005.1 Odontomachus brunneus
TGCTGACACACTAGATAAAGAGAGAGAAAAGAAAAAGACGGCTGTCCTTCCATATCTCCAGGGCATAACAGAATCTATCAGCAGGATTCTGGGTAAACACGATATCAAAGTAATCTTCAAACCCCATAGAAAGATTTCCCATTTACTCCCAAATCCGAAGGATCATAAATCATGCCTGGAGACTTCAGGTGTATATAAGATCCCTTGCTCTTGTGATAAAGTTTATGTAGGGGAAACCGGGAGGAAGATTAGTACGCGAATCAAAGAACACCAGCGATATTCTAAGTACGGCCACTTTGCTCAATTAGCCCTAACTGAACATTGGATGGAGACTAGACACTCCGTATAATATGACAAGGCCACCAGACTGGCTCCATCACAGAGCTATTTTGCAAGAAAACATCGTGAAGGTTGTGACGTGGCAGCCGTGGAGGCGCCCGTCTCAAGAATCCCGTACCGATTTAGCGAGAATGTTTTTCGCGTGTCGTGTCGCTAACGGTTTTTCGAGACCTTGCCGAATATCGCGTTCCGTCGAATGTTTATTGTGAAGATCTAGAGCAAAGCGAAGAAGTGATTTTTGCGAGCGGAGCAGATGCGAAGGTCAGCGCGTCCCTAATATTGTGCCCCTCGACGTCCCTTGCCGGCCACCAGGACGAGGAGAGGAGGACATCGAGGAGCGAGGATGCAGCGGACGACAACTGGCGAAGCCCTTACTCAGGTGAATCGCACTCTCGTACTTTGGTGGTTAAAATATATTATCGCGAATTATCGTGCGCTCAGCAATAGCGAATATTCTATCGCTGAGAAGCTATCGTAGTTATAACACAGTATCGCGCTTAGACGGATCAGCTGTGTTTACTTTTAGCGAAGCAGCCGTCGTGAGGAACCCGGCAGAAAAAAACGGGAGAGCCGAGAGAGACAACAGGCGAACTCCCGATGTCAACAGTGTCTCGAGACGAAAAGTGTCTCGAGACAAGATTACCGAAATCTGCCGATTCTCGACGACCGACCACCCCAGGACGAGGGGGGCAGCGACGAGGGAGGATCCGCGAGGATACGCGATCCTCCCAGGAAAAATCAGCTGGCAGTCTTACCGCGACCATTGCCGCGTACAGACCAATGATCTCGCGAGTACCGTGCCGACAGCGAGAGAGAGAAGAGAGGATAGCGAGAGAGTGCGTGCGAGAGAGAGCGGAGAGAATAGTAAGAGGGAGAGCGAGAGTGGAGCGAGAGAGAGGAGCGAGAGAGCGGAACGAGAAAGAGAGAGAGTGGAGCGAGGGAGAGGAGCGAGAGAGCGGAACGAGAAAGGGAGAGAGTGGAGCGACGCAAGGGTCGTCGCCGAAAAATTGTAAGATTGACCATCTGCTCCAAATTTATTTGTGTCGCGTAGCGACCCGTATCGTGCCGTGTCTCGTCCGCGGAGTGGTCGCGCGAGTAAGAAAAGGCTCGCCCGAGGAAAACGTCCCCGGGCTTCGTGTAGCGTTTCGCGAACGGTATCGTCTCACGAGGAGCGTTATCGTTGCGAGCTTCTATCGCGTACCGAATATCGGGACGACCGAGAGTCCCCTTAATAAACGTCATTTCTATTATCGATATCGAGTCAAGTGATTTCGCCTTCTCCTAACCCATCCCGTCTCCGACTTTAATTTAATAAGAGCTACCGGTCCCGACGGTTCCGGGACGCGCGTTTTTCGGTAATAATTATCGACTCTCGCGTTTATCGAGGTGGTGCGGCCTTCCCGCAACTGGCGCCCAACTATCGCTGATATCTTAGTGGCGTGTCTGGGAGCCGACGGCAATTTGTCGACGCGGCTAACAGGCGACTGTCTGCCGTCGCTCGCGAAAAGTACGATCGCGAGTACCGTCGCAAGGTCTAGAAATTTTAAAACATCCCAACAATCTCAACCGGGAGCGGTGCACTTGGACATGGTGCATTTGGACGCAGCCAATCACAGCACCATGTGATTAGAGACATTTG
Source organism: Odontomachus brunneus (assembly GCF_010583005.1). Taxonomy (NCBI): domain Eukaryota; kingdom Metazoa; phylum Arthropoda; class Insecta; order Hymenoptera; family Formicidae; genus Odontomachus; species Odontomachus brunneus. The sequence goes on from NW_022639453.1 coordinate 4,721,379, forward strand.
TAGGGTCCCTTGGAACAGCGACTTGTGATTGGACTGTGTCCAATTGCCCCGTGTCCAACTGATATACACCCTCTCAACCGAGACAAAGGTATGCAAGTAAACTCTATTTGGCACACTGCCTTCCCAGTTTTTTAATTGACCAGCTGATCAATTAAAATGCGCTGATTGGCTGGATTCAAGCTTCGTCCCCTACCCCCAGCGCCATCTACACAAGGGGTAGGGTAGGCATATAAAGACAACCTTTACCCAAGGGAGCTCAGTATCAGAGTTCTAAGTCCTAATGATGCAAACTGCAACGTTTGCGAAACGTCGACACATCGCTGATTCAAGACACGGCTCCATTCCGGAAGCTATATCTATAAGCTCCTTTCTTATCGTTTGACAACGGTAACTTACGGTTTGAATTGTGCGCTCTTTCTAGCTTTTCGGACTGTTCAATAGCTCATTAAAGACGAAGGCCAAAGATATCCTTTGGCGATTCCAAGCTTAACTAAAGGACGTTACATGGACGATATTTTCGGCGGCGCAGACACCATACATGAGGCACAACTTATTATAAAACAACTTGAACAGATCTGCAAGGCGGGCGGTTTTTCCTTACAAAAATGGACCAGTAACAATAAGGAGTTAGTAAAAGAAATTGATATTATTCAATGGGATGAGAGCGCACCCGCGGAAATTGAAAAGTCACTTGTTAAGATTCTGGGTCTTCACTGGCAATCAAAGGCAGATACGTTCCATTTTATCCCTCAAGCTACAGTTTGGAATGCTACGACTAAAAGGATAGTGTTATCAGGAATTGCACAGTTATTCAATCCTTTAGGTTTACTTTCTCCAGTACTGGTTCAAGCCAAGATATTTTTTCAAGATCTCTGGAGGTATAAGGTCAACTGGGACGAGCCACTTCCTCCTGAACTTTCTCGATGGAGGATCTTCCAAAAACAACTTCAAACTCTGAAACAGATATCAATTCCAAGATGGCTTTGATATTCCAAAAACGCCCGTTCCCTCGAAATTCATGGGTTCTCTGATGCATCCCACATGGCAATGGCCGCAGTTGTGTATCTTCGAGTACAACAGCTTATGAAAAAACAATTACTACATTCGTGTACTCAAAAACTAAGGTCGCCCCACTTAAGAGACTTACTATTCCTCGACTTGAACTAACTGCTGCACTTTTACTGGCTCGATTAGTTACTCACGTTAAAAAGGCCTTGGAGTTTACAGAAATTCCTGTTTACCTTTGGACCGACTCTTCAGCAGCACTAACCTGTATATCGTCGCATCCATCCCGTTGGAAGGATTTCGTCCGAAATCGAGTCATGAGAATATTCAAAACCTAATTTCACCTCGATATTGGAGATTTCTTTCAGGGAAAGACAATCCTGCAGATTGCGCATCACGAGGACTCTGCCCCGAGCAACTAACAAGGGGAAGACCAGGTGACTCACCTTGGGATTTCGATCCCAATTTTTTAAATTATTCTGGAGATGAAAAAAAGACGTGTCCCGGTGTTTGATCGAATAGGCCTTAGTTTCGGAGTAATAAATTTGTGAAAATTGGCCATATCCGAAGCGCCATATGAGCCTTCCCGGTAACTGTACTGCCAACCAGTGCAGTTGGCTTCGTGAGTTAGGTGCTTGCTTCATAATTTGTAAGATTCAAGTTCGCTCACGGAGGTGAGCAATAATTTTTTTTTAATGAGTGTTTTTATTTATTTTTATTTATTTTGATGATATTGATGTAGTATACAAATTTATTATTTATTTATTTATTATTATTATTATTATTATTATTAATTTTTTATTTATTTATTATTTATTTATTTATTATTTGAAATATTATTATTTGAATTAAAATTCCTTTAAAATTAAATTTAAATTAATGTTTAGAATGTGATATCAAATTAAATTTTCTATTTCAAAAATTTGCATTCAATTGGCCATTTTGACGGGGCTTCCTTCAGCCAAGAAGGACCATTCCACCACAAAGTATGTCGACTTACAAGGGGAAGACCAGGTGACTCACCCTGGGATTTCGACCCCAATTTTTTTAATTTTTTATTCTGGAGAGGAAAAAAAAGATACGTGTCCCGTATTTGATAAAATAGGCATTAGATTCGGAGTAATAAATTTGTGAAAATTGGCCATATCCGAAGCGCACCGCGGCGAGCCTTCCCGGTAACTATACTGCCAACCAGTGCAGTTGATTTCGTGAGTTAGGTGCTTGCTTCATAATTCGTAAGATCCAAGTTCGCTCACGGAGGTGAGCAATAATTTTTTTTTAATGAGTGTTTTTCTTTATTTTTATTTATTTTGATGATATTGATATCGTATGCAAATTTTTGAAATAGAAAATTTAATTTAATATCACATTCTAAACATTAATTTAAATTTAATTTTAAGGGAATTTTAATTCAAATAATAATATTTCAAATAATAAATAAATAAATAAATAATAAATAAAAAATAAATAATAATAATAGTAATAATAATAAATAAGTAAATAAATAATAAATTTGCATACTATATCAATATCATCAAAATAAATAAAAATAAATAAAAACACTTATTAAAAAAAAATTATTGCTTACCTCCGTGAGCGAATTTGAATCTTATGAATTATGAAGCAAGCACCTAACTCACGAAGCCAACTGCACTGGGTGGCAATACAGTTACCGGGAAAGCTCATATGGCGCTTCGGATATGGCCAATTTTCAAAAATTTATTACTCCGAAACTAATGCCTATTCTATCAAACGCCGGGACACGTATCTTTTTTTTCCTCTCCAAAATAATTAAAAAAATTTGGGTCGAAATCCCAGGATGAGTCACCTGGTCCTCCCCTTGTAAGTCGACATACTTTGTGGTGGAATGGTCCTTCCTGGCTGAAGGAAGCCCCATCAAAATGGCCAATTGACAGTAAAACTTCGACGCCCGTAAATTTGGAAGAACGCCCTAATCTACTACATGTAGTTTTAACAAAGGTTATCCCGTCATATTGGAAACTTTTGGACAGATACTCGTCACTGAACAAGCTTCTTCGTATTTCTGCTACATGCCGTCAAGTTTTCGTTAAATAGAAAATTCTTCACTATCTGTACTACTAACTCTCTATAGATTACAGCAAAGTGCATGTTGGTGGTCGGGAGTAGTACAAAAAGCTTGGTTTTCGGCTGAAATTAAAAGCCTTCAATAAGGAACACCGGTCGCAAAATCTAACTCTCTGATACGATTCACTCCATTTCTGGATAGTCAAGAACTGCTTCGAGTAGGAGGAAGACTACAAAAAACGAATTTAGGTTTAGATGAGAAACATCCGATAATTCTACCCCGAAAGTCACCTTTGAGCTTCCTAGTCATTGCTGATGCTCATCATCGAACGTTGCATAGAGGCACGCAGGTAACATTGGCATATATCCAACAAACCTATTGGATTTTAGGAGGACGCGCATCCGTCAGGTCCTACATCTTGCGATGTGTACGTTGTGCACGATTTCGTGGAACACGAGCATAACAACTCATGGGACAATTGCCAGCTGCACGTGTAATCCCATCTCGGCCTTTTCTGCATTCGGGAATTGATTATGCCGGCCCAATATCTATCAAAACTTAGCAAAGGCGGGTGGCGAAAGTTTATAAAGAACATTTCGCTATCTTCGTGTGCCTATCCACTTCTGCTGTTCACTTGGAGCTAGTAACAGATTATACCACCGAGGCCTTTATTGCAGCCTATAAGCGCTTCACCTGGAGACGAGGAATTTGTGCTGCATTATATAGCGATCAGGGAACCAATTTCGTTGGTGCTGATGCTGCCCTTCGAAAACGGTTTAATACGGCTTCCAAGGAGATGCAAGAACTAGCAGCATTACTAGCCAATGATGGCACAAGATGGTTGTTTAATCCACCAGCAGCTCCACACTTTGGAGGAAAATGGGAAGCAGTTGTAAAGTCAATCAAATTCCACCTGCTTCGCACAATCGAAACCTCCATCCTTACATTTGAGGAGCTTACAACGATATTGATACAAATTGAGGCAATTCACGACCTTTGTGCTCCTTGACGGAAGACGCCGAGGATTTCTCTGTTCTTACTCTTGGACATTTTTTAATCGGCGAAGCTCTCTCAACCATTCCTGAAGCAAATTTAACGATGCAGTCTGTATCAAGGCTATCAAGATGGCAATTGTTACGACAAAAAATGGAATATTTTTGGACCAGATGGACGTCCGAGTGCTTGTAGTGCTATCAAGCAATTGCAAAGTGGCATCATCCTTCCAACAATATCAAGGTGGGCTCGTTGGTATTAGTAAGCGATGAACGTTATCCCCCCGCAAAGTGGCCTATGGCGCGAGTAATTCAACTGCATCGAGTGTTCACTATCCGAACTGCAACTTCCGTGTTTAAAAGATCAATCTCCAAAATGTCTATCATTTCCTGCATACCGGATACAGATAATTCGGGAATTTGCATTGCGGAATGTTGAAAAAATAAGGGAAGGTATTGAGGGGAAGGGTAAAGAATAATGTTCTAATAGAATAAAACGCGAAATTCCGATACGCGTATTTATTATTTTACGGTCGTTACATCGTGTCGAGGCAACGCCTCGCCGAGAAACAGGCGAACAGATGGAATTCGGCCGTCTTGTCGCGGCGCGACCGAGAGTTACTCGTCTACAGACAGCCAAACGATTAACACGATCTAATTGCTTCGGTTCCTTGCATCATTTATTATTAAATATTATTGTTTCATGAACGGCCATATAGAGCAGTTTAATAAGACGGAGGTTTCGGACGTAATAGTGAAATAGACATACCTTGAATTTTTTTTCATACTCCCACGAGGGAAGAGGAGTTGGGCTCTTTAAGCATTTCGTACTCCCACGAGGGGAAAGGAGTTGGGCTCTTTGAGTATTTCGTATTCCCACAAGGGGAGAAGAGTTAAGCTCTTTGAGCTTTTCGTACTCCCACGAAGGGATAGGAATCGCGCTATTTGGAGCGATTTTCTGTTTTCTCTTTTAGACATTCCTGCTTTCTGTGACTCCTCCAGCGGCTACCCGCCGCTCTCTCCGTCGTCAGCGATCCTGCTTCCTGTGACTCCTACGGCGGCGGATAGCCGCAGTTTAATAAGACGGAGGTTTCGGACGTAATGGTGAAATAGATATACCTTGAGTTTTTTTTTGTACTCTCACGAGGCAAGAGGAGTTGGGCACTTTGAGCATTTCGTACTCCCACGAGGGGAGAGGAGTTGAGCTCTTTGAGCATTTCGTACTCCCACGAGGGGAGAGAAGTTGGGCTCTTTGAGCTTTTCGTACTCTCACGAAGGGATAGGAGTCGCACTCTTTGGAGCGATTTTCTGTTTTCTCTTTTAAACGTTCCTGCTTCCTGTGACTCCTCCAGCGGCTACCAGCCGCTCTCTCCGTCGTCAGCGATCCTGCTTTCTGTGACTCCTACGGCGGCTATCCGCCGCCTTCTCCTACGCCGGTGATCCTGAATTCCTGAACTTCTCCAGCGGTTGCCTGCCGTCCTCTCCGTCGGCGGCGATCCTGCGTTCCTATGTACCTGCGGTTCCTCCGGCGGTTGCCCGCCAACCTCTTCTGCGTCGACGATCCTGCAATCCTGCGGCGGTTGCCCGCCGCCTTCTCCTGCATCTATGATCCTGAGTTCCTGACTGCCGCCCTTTCCTGCGACTCTTCAGGCGGTTTTCTACCACGCCGTCTCTGTCGTCGTGGTGTTATTTAAATAAAACTAGATGTTCTTCGTTTAAAGCAATCGGGAATCTTTCAGTGTTTTTTATTTCTCGGACGGTATTCTCTTTTAACGTGACAATACGCTTTCAAAACTTTCGACTGAAGATAAAGCTTAGTAGAGCGCCTTGAAGCTATCGAGAAAAACCGCACGGATTTATTGGCCAACCCAATAATATAATATTTTTTATTTATGTACTAGTTATTTTTGTTACTTATATTTCAAATTCAGTAATGTTTCATATCAATAGTACTAATGGAATGATACTTACAAGGGACATGATAGAACTGTCCCTCACCGATTTTGATGCGCTTTGGATATGTTTTAGAGCATTAAAAAGTAAGGGACCCATATTTTTTAATATTGGCTTATCTCGAGATTTAGGGGTTAAAATAGCACTTTGAACAAAATTAACTTTTTCATTTTTATGGAATATTTCCTAAGATATGACGTATATGAAAAAATATTTCCCACAAAAGTTTTACAATATTTAATACTCTTTGCAACAGTGTATTTTATTTATTTTAAATAACAAATGTTTTACTGCAGCTTAATAGCAAATCTATCCATATATAATAGTAAAAGTAAGTCTCACTTTAATCGTTAAAAAACGAAGCGATAACATCGTGCTATAGACGCCACACTGTCCAAGTAGATGGATACTGTAGATAAATATGTTACTATAAGTAAGGGAATATAATAGATTGTAGAAAAATAACACATAGATAATTGCATATATTTAATATATAATGTTTACAATATAATATAATATGTGTGTTATTATATTATATTAATCATATAATTAATATAATATTTTAAGAAAATCGACATACAAAATCTTGTATATACACAGAAAATAAATATGTTAATTTATGACACATATTTATTACAATTTATTACAATTTATTACAATTTATGACACACATATTTGTTACAAAGGTGGTGCTCATGGAAAAAATGCGTGATGCAAAGTTATTGTTTGCACTGAAAACAAATAATTACACTATTCGACAAAAATCGAATTTTTTTTCGTGACATAAGTACGAATAGTCTTTCCCAATGAATTCTTGCCTGTTAAACATGAATCCGTCATCCAAATTTGGCTTTCATATCACAATTTGGAGAAAAATGGTGACAAGAAGGCCAAAAATCCGAATACAAAAATCTTCTTATCTTGTATCTTACTTCATTTTTCTAACAATTATGATGTAATAGCTAAGTTTGGGTGACGAATTCGGGTTCAACAAGTAAAAATATATCAGAAATGACTATTTGCCTTTTTGCAAAAAAAACATTGTTCTGTCCAGTGATAGAGGAAAGTAGCCAAAAGCGATATATAGGGTGCGATGCCAAAATACGGACAAATTATACATTTTTTCTAAACATATTTTTTATTGCAAAAACGAAAAGGTTTACAAAATTTTTTTAACCACATTGTTTGTAAGGCCATAAAGAACACATTTACTTAATATATTCCCCGCTTGCTTGAATGACCGCCTCCATTCTCAGTCTGAAGCGTGCGCAGGCGCGCTTTAATGTGTCACGGTCCATATCGGTGAATGCCGCTTCAATAGCGGCTCTCAATGATGCGACGTTTGGATGTCTGGACTTGTTCGTGATTCTTTCAACTACGCTCGTCCTGACTACGGCGTCCTGAAACTTCGAATGGGTTTTCCTCGCCGGTGTTGCAAAACCTTCGTTGGACTTCTCCGACTCATTTTACTTTGCGATGACATCATACATAGTCGATCTCGGGTACCCGAAGAACCGAATGATTTTTGTCGCCGAGCTCCCAACGCGAACACTTTCGATAATCGCGGCTCTTCGATTATACTCCGTATTTGGTTTCAACATCGCGACTGTTTCGAGGTTATGATGGTTTAGTACATGCGTCAAACTATTTGAACGCTAATCACGACATCTACCAGTAGTATAGAACGGCGAGAAGTTCAAATTGAATTTTGTCCGGATTTTGGCGCCGCATCCTGTATAAATTTATAAATGCAAGAAACTCATCGCAGTTTATTGTGATATATATTTTGGGGAGTATTTCCTAGCACTTTCCATACGTTTGCTGATATTAGCTTATTACTTACAAGTAAACCATCCGAGGTGACCCTCACCAATTTTGATGGGCCTTGGATATATTGTAGAGCATCAAAAAATAAGAGACCCATATTTTTTTTATCTGCTTCAGAGAAGGTTTAGGGGGGGTGAAACCATCCCTAAAAAATAATATTGGGTGTACAACTTAATTCGGTCCGTTTTTTTGCTTGAAAGACGTATTTATTTGAATAATAAAATGAATTAATACATTATTGAAAGTATTGTCCATCGCTAGCCACTACTTTTTCCCATCTTTCTGGCAATTTATGGATTCCGTCGCGGAAAAAGCGTTTATCTTTTGAAGCCAAGAATGAATCGAGCCAATTTTTGATACCCTGTTCTGAAGTGAAGTGTATTCCAGTTAAAGCGTTCTGCATCGATCGAAACAAATGGTAGTCGGAAGGGGCAAGGTCTGGGCTAAGGCGGGTGAGCCAGAACTTCCCATCCGCTATTTTTCAAATAGTTTTTAACCGGAACAGCCACATGAGGCCGAGCGTTGTCATGGTGAAAGATTATGGACTCGTGTCTGATCGCATATTCTGGACGTTTTTCGGCTATAGCTCGCTTTAAACGGATCAATTGTCGCCTGTAGAAGTCTCCCGTGATGGTTTGACCAGGTTTTAGCAGCTCATAGTGGATCACACCTTTCTGATCCCACCAAATACAGAGCATTACCTTGGCATCATGGATATTCGGCTTCGGCGTTGATGTTCTCGGTTGGCCGGGCTTTACATACGATTTTTTGCGTTTCGGGTTGTCGTAGTGAATCCATTTTTCGTCCCCGGTAATGATTCGATGCAGAAAAGACTTCTTTTTGTACCGTTCAAGCAACATTTCGGACATGCAAAATCGT
>NW_022639453.1:4731405-4732714 GCF_010583005.1 Odontomachus brunneus
ATTTTTCACAAAGCAAAAGAAATTGTTGTTTAGGAAAATAATTGTGTATGCTGACTGAATGTTATCGAGAAATGTCGAAATTAATCACAAACTACCTGTTTCGTTAGTAATGACTACTAGAACTGTTTGCATTGCCATCTAACATTTGCGGGCGGAAACTAAGTTAAGGTCCTAATACATCTAATGGTTGTATTTTGTATATACCCATTTTTAAACCATGCGTATTTAAACAAACTTTGAAACTTTGGCGATGAAAATTGGTGTACAATAATTGGTGTGTACAATAATTGATTTTGAATAATTGTTGAGTAAAAATAGAACAGCAATGGATATAATACGCTGACATTGAAGCAAATTCTTTATTCCGCATGCGCGCGTACAGTATGAATAACACAATTAAAGATTATATACAAGTAAGGTACATATGTAACATTTATAGTACATATTGGTCGCAAAGATGATGTTCATGAAAAAAATGTGCTGCACAAAGTGATTTCTTACACCAAGAACAAATAATTATCGCAGTTTGGCCGCAAATATTACTTGTTAATTTTGTATTAGTTTGGAAACAGAATTGTACAGGTATCTGAGATTCTGTCGATTTATTTTGTATATACCCATTTTTAAACCATGCGTATTTAAACAAACTTTGAAACTTTGGCGATGAAAATTGGTTATGTGTTAATGATTGCAATTTTAAAATATTATTTCTAGTATCGAGATCTATTGCAAGATCTAACAATATAACCATGTCAGAAAAATGTTTAATTAAATTTTTCCACAGTCGGAATCCATATACATCTAATGGTTGTATTTGTCCCGTTGTGCCAGCCGGAATACTTAAAAATATAATGTTTGCGGCATATTCTATTCTAGTTTCTGCAATTATATTAAGGCAATGACCAGTCCATGAATCTGATAGTAAAACTGATTGTGGTCAAACGTTCGGGAACCCTTATAGAAATATCATATTAAGAATCATTGATAATTACTTATTTTCGGTATTAAAAATACTGGATAATAAGTAATTATCAATGATTTTTAGTATGATATTTCTATAAGGGAAAAAGACTTCTTTTAACCAAGTTTTTACAACGATGTTAATTTACTAGATTTTAAAATCATAATAAAAATGTTAGGTGCTTTGAACATGGTTTCTTGAACTCTTGGGCCACATGTTCCGCTAACTTCTTTTAATACTATGAAAAGAGGCGATAATAATTTACCATCGGCTGAAATTGTAGGTTATATAGTGTAATTATGCGTAGTTGATGAAACAGATTGTACAACTGATTCAACTTTTTGTGTA
>NW_022639453.1:4732724-4734920 GCF_010583005.1 Odontomachus brunneus
ATATAATATGTGTGTTATTATATTATATTAATCATATAATTAATATAATATTTTAAGAAAATCGACATACAAAATCTTGTATATACACAGAAAATAAATATGTTAATTTATGACACATATTTATTACAATTTATTACAATTTATTACAATTTATGACACACATATTTGTTACAAAGGTGGTGCTCATGGAAAAAATGCGTGATGCAAAGTTATTGTTTGCACTGAAAACAAATAATTACACTATTCGACAAAAATCGAATTTTTTTTCGTGACATAAGTACGAATAGTCTTTCCCAATGAATTCTTGCCTGTTAAACATGAATCCGTCATCCAAATTTGGCTTTCATATCACAATTTGGAGAAAAATGGTGACAAGAAGGCCAAAAATCCGAATACAAAAATCTTCTTATCTTGTATCTTACTTCATTTTTCTAACAATTATGATGTAATAGCTAAGTTTGGGTGACGAATTCGGGTTCAACAAGTAAAAATATATCAGAAATGACTATTTGCCTTTTTGCAAAAAAAACATTGTTCTGTCCAGTGATAGAGGAAAGTAGCCAAAAGCGATATATAGGGTGCGATGCCAAAATACGGACAAATTATACATTTTTTCTAAACATATTTTTTATTGCAAAAACGAAAAGGTTTACAAAATTTTTTTAACCACATTGTTTGTAAGGCCATAAAGAACACATTTACTTAATATATTCCCCGCTTGCTTGAATGACCGCCTCCATTCTCAGTCTGAAGCGTGCGCAGGCGCGCTTTAATGTGTCACGGTCCATATCGGTGAATGCCGCTTCAATAGCGGCTCTCAATGATGCGACGTTTGGATGTCTGGACTTGTTCGTGATTCTTTCAACTACGCTCGTCCTGACTACGGCGTCCTGAAACTTCGAATGGGTTTTCCTCGCCGGTGTTGCAAAACCTTCGTTGGACTTCTCCGACTCATTTTACTTTGCGATGACATCATACATAGTCGATCTCGGGTACCCGAAGAACCGAATGATTTTTGTCGCCGAGCTCCCAACGCGAACACTTTCGATAATCGCGGCTCTTCGATTATACTCCGTATTTGGTTTCAACATCGCGACTGTTTCGAGGTTATGATGGTTTAGTACATGCGTCAAACTATTTGAACGCTAATCACGACATCTACCAGTAGTATAGAACGGCGAGAAGTTCAAATTGAATTTTGTCCGGATTTTGGCGCCGCATCCTGTATAAATTTATAAATGCAAGAAACTCATCGCAGTTTATTGTGATATATATTTTGGGGAGTATTTCCTAGCACTTTCCATACGTTTGCTGATATTAGCTTATTACTTACAAGTAAACCATCCGAGGTGACCCTCACCAATTTTGATGGGCCTTGGATATATTGTAGAGCATCAAAAAATAAGAGACCCATATTTTTTTTATCTGCTTCAGAGAAGGTTTAGGGGGGGTGAAACCATCCCTAAAAAATAATATTGGGTGTACAACTTAATTCGGTCCGTTTTTTTGCTTGAAAGACGTATTTATTTGAATAATAAAATGAATTAATACATTATTGAAAGTATTGTCCATCGCTAGCCACTACTTTTTCCCATCTTTCTGGCAATTTATGGATTCCGTCGCGGAAAAAGCGTTTATCTTTTGAAGCCAAGAATGAATCGAGCCAATTTTTGATACCCTGTTCTGAAGTGAAGTGTATTCCAGTTAAAGCGTTCTGCATCGATCGAAACAAATGGTAGTCGGAAGGGGCAAGGTCTGGGCTAAGGCGGGTGAGCCAGAACTTCCCATCCGCTATTTTTCAAATAGTTTTTAACCGGAACAGCCACATGAGGCCGAGCGTTGTCATGGTGAAAGATTATGGACTCGTGTCTGATCGCATATTCTGGACGTTTTTCGGCTATAGCTCGCTTTAAACGGATCAATTGTCGCCTGTAGAAGTCTCCCGTGATGGTTTGACCAGGTTTTAGCAGCTCATAGTGGATCACACCTTTCTGATCCCACCAAATACAGAGCATTACCTTGGCATCATGGATATTCGGCTTCGGCGTTGATGTTCTCGGTTGGCCGGGCTTTACATACGATTTTTTGCGTTTCGGGTTGTCGTAGTGAATCCATTTTTCGTCCCCGGTAATGATTCGATGCAGAAAAGACTTCTTTTTGTACCGTTCAAGCAACATTTCGGACATGCAAAATCGT
>NW_022639453.1:4736451-4738415 GCF_010583005.1 Odontomachus brunneus
ATTTTTCACAAAGCAAAAGAAATTGTTGTTTAGGAAAATAATTGTGTATGCTGACTGAATGTTATCGAGAAATGTCGAAATTAATCACAAACTACCTGTTTCGTTAGTAATGACTACTAGAACTGTTTGCATTGCCATCTAACATTTGCGGGCGGAAACTAAGTTAAGGTCCTAATACATCTAATGGTTGTATTTTGTATATACCCATTTTTAAACCATGCGTATTTAAACAAACTTTGAAACTTTGGCGATGAAAATTGGTGTACAATAATTGGTGTGTACAATAATTGATTTTGAATAATTGTTGAGTAAAAATAGAACAGCAATGGATATAATACGCTGACATTGAAGCAAATTCTTTATTCCGCATGCGCGCGTACAGTATGAATAACACAATTAAAGATTATATACAAGTAAGGTACATATGTAACATTTATAGTACATATTGGTCGCAAAGATGATGTTCATGAAAAAAATGTGCTGCACAAAGTGATTTCTTACACCAAGAACAAATAATTATCGCAGTTTGGCCGCAAATATTACTTGTTAATTTTGTATTAGTTTGGAAACAGAATTGTACAGGTATCTGAGATTCTGTCGATTTATTTTGTATATACCCATTTTTAAACCATGCGTATTTAAACAAACTTTGAAACTTTGGCGATGAAAATTGGTTATGTGTTAATGATTGCAATTTTAAAATATTATTTCTAGTATCGAGATCTATTGCAAGATCTAACAATATAACCATGTCAGAAAAATGTTTAATTAAATTTTTCCACAGTCGGAATCCATATACATCTAATGGTTGTATTTGTCCCGTTGTGCCAGCCGGAATACTTAAAAATATAATGTTTGCGGCATATTCTATTCTAGTTTCTGCAATTATATTAAGGCAATGACCAGTCCATGAATCTGATAGTAAAACTGATTGTGGTCAAACGTTCGGGAACCCTTATAGAAATATCATATTAAGAATCATTGATAATTACTTATTTTCGGTATTAAAAATACTGGATAATAAGTAATTATCAATGATTTTTAGTATGATATTTCTATAAGGGAAAAAGACTTCTTTTAACCAAGTTTTTACAACGATGTTAATTTACTAGATTTTAAAATCATAATAAAAATGTTAGGTGCTTTGAACATGGTTTCTTGAACTCTTGGGCCACATGTTCCGCTAACTTCTTTTAATACTATGAAAAGAGGCGATAATAATTTACCATCGGCTGAAATTGTAGGTTATATAGTGTAATTATGCGTAGTTGATGAAACAGATTGTACAACTGATTCAACTTTTTGTGTACCTTTATATGTTAGAGTACGACCAGCATGAAATTCTAATTGGAAACCGCTTTGATCAGAAATAAAAATATTTTCTAGTCCGTATGTTCCGATAAAATATTTAACATTTTCTATAAATACTGCGGATTTTTGTTCTAAATCTGATTTTGATAACAGAGACTTTTTTGTAATAAATTTTGTTATTTTCTGTGATACAATATTATGCTTCAGTTTGAATCTTCTTATCCATGCTTCCGAAGCTTTAAATTGTGGTGCATATACTTTTTCTTATGCTCGAGTACCCCATCGAGCAATGACGATATCATGAACAATTATTCCCTTTTCAAGTGCTTCTTGGAAACGATTTAATATATATTCAGAAATTTTTGTTAATTTTGTATATCTATCACTACCTTCCTTGATTTGTTTTTCCCATCGTCGTAGTTGTTGTATTGATAATACTTTCCGGAATCTCCGTCTCACTCCTTCTAACGATTTTGGTCCTCTTTTACCGCTCTTCCAAAATTCTACAGCACTTCTTTTATATTCCAATGATACTGCTTCTATAGAACATACAATTTCTTCTTGTTCATATTTCTCAAGTAAATCAACTTCTGCTTCTTGCATCTCATATGAATCATAAAAATCTAGACTGTCTTCCTCTTCCATCTCTAATA
>NW_022639453.1:4738425-4739807 GCF_010583005.1 Odontomachus brunneus
CTCTCAATGATGCGACGTTTGGATGTCTGGACTTGTTCGTGATTCTTTCAACTACGCTCGTCCTGACTACGGCGTCCTGAAACTTCGAATGGGTTTTCCTCGCCGGTGTTGCAAAACCTTCGTTGGACTTCTCCGACTCATTTTACTTTGCGATGACATCATACATAGTCGATCTCGGGTACCCGAAGAACCGAATGATTTTTGTCGCCGAGCTCCCAACGCGAACACTTTCGATAATCGCGGCTCTTCGATTATACTCCGTATTTGGTTTCAACATCGCGACTGTTTCGAGGTTATGATGGTTTAGTACATGCGTCAAACTATTTGAACGCTAATCACGACATCTACCAGTAGTATAGAACGGCGAGAAGTTCAAATTGAATTTTGTCCGGATTTTGGCGCCGCATCCTGTATAAATTTATAAATGCAAGAAACTCATCGCAGTTTATTGTGATATATATTTTGGGGAGTATTTCCTAGCACTTTCCATACGTTTGCTGATATTAGCTTATTACTTACAAGTAAACCATCCGAGGTGACCCTCACCAATTTTGATGGGCCTTGGATATATTGTAGAGCATCAAAAAATAAGAGACCCATATTTTTTTTATCTGCTTCAGAGAAGGTTTAGGGGGGGTGAAACCATCCCTAAAAAATAATATTGGGTGTACAACTTAATTCGGTCCGTTTTTTTGCTTGAAAGACGTATTTATTTGAATAATAAAATGAATTAATACATTATTGAAAGTATTGTCCATCGCTAGCCACTACTTTTTCCCATCTTTCTGGCAATTTATGGATTCCGTCGCGGAAAAAGCGTTTATCTTTTGAAGCCAAGAATGAATCGAGCCAATTTTTGATACCCTGTTCTGAAGTGAAGTGTATTCCAGTTAAAGCGTTCTGCATCGATCGAAACAAATGGTAGTCGGAAGGGGCAAGGTCTGGGCTAAGGCGGGTGAGCCAGAACTTCCCATCCGCTATTTTTCAAATAGTTTTTAACCGGAACAGCCACATGAGGCCGAGCGTTGTCATGGTGAAAGATTATGGACTCGTGTCTGATCGCATATTCTGGACGTTTTTCGGCTATAGCTCGCTTTAAACGGATCAATTGTCGCCTGTAGAAGTCTCCCGTGATGGTTTGACCAGGTTTTAGCAGCTCATAGTGGATCACACCTTTCTGATCCCACCAAATACAGAGCATTACCTTGGCATCATGGATATTCGGCTTCGGCGTTGATGTTCTCGGTTGGCCGGGCTTTACATACGATTTTTTGCGTTTCGGGTTGTCGTAGTGAATCCATTTTTCGTCCCCGGTAATGATTCGATGCAGAAAAGACTTCTTTTTGTACCGTTCAAGCAACATTTCGGACATGCAAAATCGT
>NW_022639453.1:4741827-4743791 GCF_010583005.1 Odontomachus brunneus
ATTTTTCACAAAGCAAAAGAAATTGTTGTTTAGGAAAATAATTGTGTATGCTGACTGAATGTTATCGAGAAATGTCGAAATTAATCACAAACTACCTGTTTCGTTAGTAATGACTACTAGAACTGTTTGCATTGCCATCTAACATTTGCGGGCGGAAACTAAGTTAAGGTCCTAATACATCTAATGGTTGTATTTTGTATATACCCATTTTTAAACCATGCGTATTTAAACAAACTTTGAAACTTTGGCGATGAAAATTGGTGTACAATAATTGGTGTGTACAATAATTGATTTTGAATAATTGTTGAGTAAAAATAGAACAGCAATGGATATAATACGCTGACATTGAAGCAAATTCTTTATTCCGCATGCGCGCGTACAGTATGAATAACACAATTAAAGATTATATACAAGTAAGGTACATATGTAACATTTATAGTACATATTGGTCGCAAAGATGATGTTCATGAAAAAAATGTGCTGCACAAAGTGATTTCTTACACCAAGAACAAATAATTATCGCAGTTTGGCCGCAAATATTACTTGTTAATTTTGTATTAGTTTGGAAACAGAATTGTACAGGTATCTGAGATTCTGTCGATTTATTTTGTATATACCCATTTTTAAACCATGCGTATTTAAACAAACTTTGAAACTTTGGCGATGAAAATTGGTTATGTGTTAATGATTGCAATTTTAAAATATTATTTCTAGTATCGAGATCTATTGCAAGATCTAACAATATAACCATGTCAGAAAAATGTTTAATTAAATTTTTCCACAGTCGGAATCCATATACATCTAATGGTTGTATTTGTCCCGTTGTGCCAGCCGGAATACTTAAAAATATAATGTTTGCGGCATATTCTATTCTAGTTTCTGCAATTATATTAAGGCAATGACCAGTCCATGAATCTGATAGTAAAACTGATTGTGGTCAAACGTTCGGGAACCCTTATAGAAATATCATATTAAGAATCATTGATAATTACTTATTTTCGGTATTAAAAATACTGGATAATAAGTAATTATCAATGATTTTTAGTATGATATTTCTATAAGGGAAAAAGACTTCTTTTAACCAAGTTTTTACAACGATGTTAATTTACTAGATTTTAAAATCATAATAAAAATGTTAGGTGCTTTGAACATGGTTTCTTGAACTCTTGGGCCACATGTTCCGCTAACTTCTTTTAATACTATGAAAAGAGGCGATAATAATTTACCATCGGCTGAAATTGTAGGTTATATAGTGTAATTATGCGTAGTTGATGAAACAGATTGTACAACTGATTCAACTTTTTGTGTACCTTTATATGTTAGAGTACGACCAGCATGAAATTCTAATTGGAAACCGCTTTGATCAGAAATAAAAATATTTTCTAGTCCGTATGTTCCGATAAAATATTTAACATTTTCTATAAATACTGCGGATTTTTGTTCTAAATCTGATTTTGATAACAGAGACTTTTTTGTAATAAATTTTGTTATTTTCTGTGATACAATATTATGCTTCAGTTTGAATCTTCTTATCCATGCTTCCGAAGCTTTAAATTGTGGTGCATATACTTTTTCTTATGCTCGAGTACCCCATCGAGCAATGACGATATCATGAACAATTATTCCCTTTTCAAGTGCTTCTTGGAAACGATTTAATATATATTCAGAAATTTTTGTTAATTTTGTATATCTATCACTACCTTCCTTGATTTGTTTTTCCCATCGTCGTAGTTGTTGTATTGATAATACTTTCCGGAATCTCCGTCTCACTCCTTCTAACGATTTTGGTCCTCTTTTACCGCTCTTCCAAAATTCTACAGCACTTCTTTTATATTCCAATGATACTGCTTCTATAGAACATACAATTTCTTCTTGTTCATATTTCTCAAGTAAATCAACTTCTGCTTCTTGCATCTCATATGAATCATAAAAATCTAGACTGTCTTCCTCTTCCATCTCTAATA
>NW_022639453.1:4743801-4746740 GCF_010583005.1 Odontomachus brunneus
GGTCCATATCGGTGAATGCCGCTTCAATAGCGGCTCTCAATGATGCGACGTTTGGATGTCTGGACTTGTTCGTGATTCTTTCAACTACGCTCGTCCTGACTACGGCGTCCTGAAACTTCGAATGGGTTTTCCTCGCCGGTGTTGCAAAACCTTCGTTGGACTTCTCCGACTCATTTTACTTTGCGATGACATCATACATAGTCGATCTCGGGTACCCGAAGAACCGAATGATTTTTGTCGCCGAGCTCCCAACGCGAACACTTTCGATAATCGCGGCTCTTCGATTATACTCCGTATTTGGTTTCAACATCGCGACTGTTTCGAGGTTATGATGGTTTAGTACATGCGTCAAACTATTTGAACGCTAATCACGACATCTACCAGTAGTATAGAACGGCGAGAAGTTCAAATTGAATTTTGTCCGGATTTTGGCGCCGCATCCTGTATAAATTTATAAATGCAAGAAACTCATCGCAGTTTATTGTGATATATATTTTGGGGAGTATTTCCTAGCACTTTCCATACGTTTGCTGATATTAGCTTATTACTTACAAGTAAACCATCCGAGGTGACCCTCACCAATTTTGATGGGCCTTGGATATATTGTAGAGCATCAAAAAATAAGAGACCCATATTTTTTTTATCTGCTTCAGAGAAGGTTTAGGGGGGGTGAAACCATCCCTAAAAAATAATATTGGGTGTACAACTTAATTCGGTCCGTTTTTTTGCTTGAAAGACGTATTTATTTGAATAATAAAATGAATTAATACATTATTGAAAGTATTGTCCATCGCTAGCCACTACTTTTTCCCATCTTTCTGGCAATTTATGGATTCCGTCGCGGAAAAAGCGTTTATCTTTTGAAGCCAAGAATGAATCGAGCCAATTTTTGATACCCTGTTCTGAAGTGAAGTGTATTCCAGTTAAAGCGTTCTGCATCGATCGAAACAAATGGTAGTCGGAAGGGGCAAGGTCTGGGCTAAGGCGGGTGAGCCAGAACTTCCCATCCGCTATTTTTCAAATAGTTTTTAACCGGAACAGCCACATGAGGCCGAGCGTTGTCATGGTGAAAGATTATGGACTCGTGTCTGATCGCATATTCTGGACGTTTTTCGGCTATAGCTCGCTTTAAACGGATCAATTGTCGCCTGTAGAAGTCTCCCGTGATGGTTTGACCAGGTTTTAGCAGCTCATAGTGGATCACACCTTTCTGATCCCACCAAATACAGAGCATTACCTTGGCATCATGGATATTCGGCTTCGGCGTTGATGTTCTCGGTTGGCCGGGCTTTACATACGATTTTTTGCGTTTCGGGTTGTCGTAGTGAATCCATTTTTCGTCCCCGGTAATGATTCGATGCAGAAAAGACTTCTTTTTGTACCGTTCAAGCAACATTTCGGACATGCAAAATCGTCGTTCGATATCTCTCGGTTTCAATTCGTATGGGACCCAATTTCCTTGCTTTTGGATGTATCCCGCGGCTTTGAGTCGTTTCGAAATAGCTTGTTGAGTAACTTCCAATGTTCTTGCGAGCTCTTTTTGCGTTTGACACGAATCTTGATCGAGTAATGTTTCTAATTCTTCATCTTCAAACTTTTTCGGTTGACCCGAACGCTCTTTGTCTTCAACACTAAAATCACCACTTTGAAATCGTCGAAACCATTCTCTGCAAGATTTATCCGACGGTGCAGATTCACCATAAACTTCCACAAACATTCGATGCGCTTCAGCTGCACTTTTCTTCCAATTGAAACAGAAAATCAAAACTTCCCGCAAATGGTGCTTATTTGGAACGAAACTCGACATTTTCAACGCAGTAAAAATTAAACTTGTTGTGCAAAACTCAAAGGCTTGTAAACAATATTTGGTTGACAGATGTTAACACTTCACGATACAGCAAAAATCAGCTGTCGCCGTCAACCATTTATAGCACCTAGAGCCATTTTTTAAAAACGAACCGAACTAAGTTGTACACCCAATAGCTTTATTAATTTTTGCCGAATATCTGCTAAACTATAAGGTAAATAAGGTAAAAAAATGTTTTATACAAAAGTTGTATGATATTTTATACTCTTTACGAGAGTATATTTCAATTTTATAAAAATTGAAAATTTATAATACCACTCCTTCTCTGAAACATTTGCGAATTTTTTATTTTTGTTATAACGAAAGTTGTAGAGCATAAAAAGCCAAATATAACAGTGTATAATGTTACGATATGATCTTCAATATTAAAAAGGAGAAACACATTAGAAGTTAATGGTATATGCGCTGCGCTGTAGGCAGATGTCGCATTACTTTGTTTCTTCATTTTTTTTTTACTCCGTACTAAACAACTTCCTCTTGTGCATATTTTCTCATAATACTATATGTAAGTGTATTAATTATAATGCCATAAACAAGGTACTATACAAAGTTACATGAGGATTCATGAATTATGCTGCATATATATGGAAATACATTTGACGTCGTTATCTCTCCAAAATTTTCTCTAAAAGATGAATATATTGACGATAAAATTTGTGAAAAATGCGTATTTAAACAAACTTTGAAACTTTGGCGATGAAAATTGGTTATGTGTTAATGATTGCAATTTTAAAATATTATTTCTAGTATCGAGATCTATTGCAAGATCTAACAACATAACCATGTCAGAAAAATGTTTAATTAAATTTTTCCACAGTCGGAATCCATATATTAGGACCTTAACTTAGTTTCCGCCCAAAAAATACTGTGAAAAAGCATTTATTGTAAAAAATTTATTTAAATTATTTCAATGAAAGTATTTTCCATCACTTTCTACAACTTTTTGCCATCTTTCTGGCAACTGGGCGATACCATCTCGATAAAACGATGTTTGTTTCGAAGCAATCCATTCGTCCACCCATTCTCGCACTTCTTCAACATTTCGGAAGCGTGTACCACTCAAGCCGTGCTG
>NW_022639453.1:4746750-4756313 GCF_010583005.1 Odontomachus brunneus
GATCACCATAACCTTCTTCAAGTAATCGATGAACTTCTGCTACACTTTTTTTCAAATCAAAATAGTGCAAAAGCACATGTCGAAAAAACACTTTATCGCGTTCCATTTTTCACAAAGCAAAAGAAATTGTTGTTTAGGAAAATAATTGTGTATGCTGACTGAATGTTATCGAGAAATGTCGAAATTAATCACAAACTACCTGTTTCGTTAGTAATGACTACTAGAACTGTTTGCATTGCCATCTAACATTTGCGGGCGGAAACTAAGTTAAGGTCCTAATACATCTAATGGTTGTATTTTGTATATACCCATTTTTAAACCATGCGTATTTAAACAAACTTTGAAACTTTGGCGATGAAAATTGGTGTACAATAATTGGTGTGTACAATAATTGATTTTGAATAATTGTTGAGTAAAAATAGAACAGCAATGGATATAATACGCTGACATTGAAGCAAATTCTTTATTCCGCATGCGCGCGTACAGTATGAATAACACAATTAAAGATTATATACAAGTAAGGTACATATGTAACATTTATAGTACATATTGGTCGCAAAGATGATGTTCATGAAAAAAATGTGCTGCACAAAGTGATTTCTTACACCAAGAACAAATAATTATCGCAGTTTGGCCGCAAATATTACTTGTTAATTTTGTATTAGTTTGGAAACAGAATTGTACAGGTATCTGAGATTCTGTCGATTTATTTTGTATATACCCATTTTTAAACCATGCGTATTTAAACAAACTTTGAAACTTTGGCGATGAAAATTGGTTATGTGTTAATGATTGCAATTTTAAAATATTATTTCTAGTATCGAGATCTATTGCAAGATCTAACAATATAACCATGTCAGAAAAATGTTTAATTAAATTTTTCCACAGTCGGAATCCATATACATCTAATGGTTGTATTTGTCCCGTTGTGCCAGCCGGAATACTTAAAAATATAATGTTTGCGGCATATTCTATTCTAGTTTCTGCAATTATATTAAGGCAATGACCAGTCCATGAATCTGATAGTAAAACTGATTGTGGTCAAACGTTCGGGAACCCTTATAGAAATATCATATTAAGAATCATTGATAATTACTTATTTTCGGTATTAAAAATACTGGATAATAAGTAATTATCAATGATTTTTAGTATGATATTTCTATAAGGGAAAAAGACTTCTTTTAACCAAGTTTTTACAACGATGTTAATTTACTAGATTTTAAAATCATAATAAAAATGTTAGGTGCTTTGAACATGGTTTCTTGAACTCTTGGGCCACATGTTCCGCTAACTTCTTTTAATACTATGAAAAGAGGCGATAATAATTTACCATCGGCTGAAATTGTAGGTTATATAGTGTAATTATGCGTAGTTGATGAAACAGATTGTACAACTGATTCAACTTTTTGTGTACCTTTATATGTTAGAGTACGACCAGCATGAAATTCTAATTGGAAACCGCTTTGATCAGAAATAAAAATATTTTCTAGTCCGTATGTTCCGATAAAATATTTAACATTTTCTATAAATACTGCGGATTTTTGTTCTAAATCTGATTTTGATAACAGAGACTTTTTTGTAATAAATTTTGTTATTTTCTGTGATACAATATTATGCTTCAGTTTGAATCTTCTTATCCATGCTTCCGAAGCTTTAAATTGTGGTGCATATACTTTTTCTTATGCTCGAGTACCCCATCGAGCAATGACGATATCATGAACAATTATTCCCTTTTCAAGTGCTTCTTGGAAACGATTTAATATATATTCAGAAATTTTTGTTAATTTTGTATATCTATCACTACCTTCCTTGATTTGTTTTTCCCATCGTCGTAGTTGTTGTATTGATAATACTTTCCGGAATCTCCGTCTCACTCCTTCTAACGATTTTGGTCCTCTTTTACCGCTCTTCCAAAATTCTACAGCACTTCTTTTATATTCCAATGATACTGCTTCTATAGAACATACAATTTCTTCTTGTTCATATTTCTCAAGTAAATCAACTTCTGCTTCTTGCATCTCATATGAATCATAAAAATCTAGACTGTCTTCCTCTTCCATCTCTAATACATTTTCATTAGAAATGTCGTGTAACATGTGTTCTATTTTTTCTTTTACTTCCACTTTTTTCGAAGTTATGGGACTTTGTGGAAGGTTTAAAGCTGTGAAACTTACATAGAGTAACATTATTACGTTGTATACCTTCCACAAAGTTCGATGTGTTCCGTACGGATGCCATCCGCAGTAATTTTCATCCGCAATTTCATTACTCGTTACAAAAAAATGTATCACCGTTACTCTTTCGTTACCCATGTAGAGACGCCAGTAGTAACAACGAAGCCAACGTTTGGATTTTCTTTGATCTTTTTATTTTTTTGTTTGTATTAATCATTATAACATTCTGTTAAAAATCTTAAAGTAATTATCACTGCTTCACTATATTATATCAATATCCATTGCATATCGAATGTTGTTGCATTGTTTCAATATCTATTAATTATGCAACTAATACTAAATAAAAGTTATATAACTGTTATTTGGTGTTTGCTAGGTATATTATAACATACTGTGAACACTATAAGAATAAATTATATAAGCATAAATCGTAAGAATATCGTTGAAGTCATTGGAATCACCGCGTGCCGTTCGATCGTCAGGTTAAGCAACACTTTAACGCGATCAGGACATGGATGAGTGACCACTTGGTCACTTATCGAAATTATCGAGAGAGGATTCGCGAAAGTTTGGAGCGTGATTGTTAACAATCTTCGATTCCTAGCGGTTTATAAGACATAAGAAAATTAAAAATTATAAATATATTTTTGTATAATATTATGATTTTCTCATTTTTTATCTTTACACAATAATTCTCAGTATTTGATTACTATCAATACTTAACAGTGATTTTATTATCAGTATTTACCAGAAATTAAATACTGGTAAAAAAATTACTAAATTACTGAATTGGTAGTACTTAATCTGTTCGCGAGCCTTCGATAGCGTTGGGGAAAACTCTTGCGAATACTTAATTGTTTAACTTGAATCGCCGGGAAAATGGGTGAAGTGAAATGAAATTATGAGCAGAGCAAGAGTAACAGAAGTACCAGAATTTATTGAGCACTCGCAGGTACAATCTTACGCGTTGCGGAGCGAACCGCGAGGCAGTCGTCCTTGTGAGAAATTTCGTCGCCGAACAGCCGCTACTGTCTCGCTGATGTTCTTAGCCAGACTGGCCCATGTCGCTCATATCTCGCCGCTCGCTAGCGTATTGCTAGCGAGAGTTCGACGAATCCGGAGACGCATTAGAAAATGTAATATTTGTATGATCGCAGAGAACCAATGAAATTAGTACACACTGGGTGACGGCTATACGGGCTCGCGTACACTGAGAAAAAATTTGTTTAATTGTAGTAAATACATTTGCTTAAATTTGATTAGCTTCATTTAAGTAAATATTACTTCAAATATGAAAAATCGTGTTAAATTTAAGAAAATGGAAGCATTAAAATTAGCAAACGACATTTTGTTAACCGGTTTATTGGAATTAAATTCAGGTTTTCTGAAATACAATGCAGGTTTGTTTAAATGTAGCAAATGAATTTGTAGAATACTGAATACGAATTGCTTAAATTTAGAAATGATGTTTTAACAAATATTTGTTTTAATGTAACCTTTCTGATTTTTACAAAAAATAAATGTAAAGTTAAAAAAAAATATTATTTGTTACACTAATTAAACAAAATAATTAATTTTTAAGTATCATTTATTATATTTTAGGAAACCTTTATTTAAATAAAAGTAATATATAAATTTAATTGAAATATAAGTTGCGTGAAATATAATAAACTCTAAAAAAATATACATTTCATTTTTAATATACCATTTATTATTTTTGAAATTTTGAATTTTGCGATGGTAGCTCGTCGCTTCGGAATTGCCACGGATATATGCTCACCGGAGGCCGGGTTCATGTAGGAATAAATAGCCTTTGACCTGAGTAAATATGTATATTTATTAATAGGCTTATGAACGAAATAACAAAATAATAGAATAAAACAAAAGATCTGTTAGGGACGTAGTCCCGATGGTACGACGGTTTTAATCGACGGGTTTTAACAATGGTTTGTGTCGCTTGGACCTTGCACGTGGTTTTGTCGCAACCTGTGAGATCGCTGCGTAGGAACCAGGAAGTCCTGGTGGAGACGCGGCAGTCCGCACCCCTGTCCTATGGAGGATTCTTAAGAGTTCGTCGCGAAAGTATTCGTATTTTAGCGGCGCGTGATATAACTGGGTGCGGTACACATTCTACGGTTCGGATTTGATATCAACGCGACCCGCGGTAGTGAGTGAGAACGAGGCTCGTTGGTGACGACGATCTTTATCCGAGGATGAGAAGTCTCGCAAAGGTAGATGATAGAACAAGAAGTCTCGTTTGGAAAGATAGATGCGAGAAGGCTCGCTAGGATCTTCGTCGTCGAGTATGCTCGCTGGCGAAGAAGGTACGAAAAGGCTCGTGGAAGTACAGGCTGGCAACGAGTATTCTCGTTAACAGTTTAGAGGCGAATAGGCTCGCGGATAGCGACGAGGAGGCTTGTCTTCGAAGGTGAAATGTCTCGCGAGCTTCGGTAGTCGGACTGTAAGCGGATTGACTACCTCGGCGGAATCTGACTTCGTTCGCGCGGCGTCGCGTAATATACCCTCACGATTGAGAGTCGGGATGCGGTGCGGCGCGGAAACGCTCCGTCGTACGAAGTGATGGTAGATTAAGATGGCGCCTGAGCGCCGGTTTCCCGTCCGACTGATGTTCGGTCGGACGGGTTCGTGACGACTCGGTACTGAGCCGTCACAAAATGTTTACTAAACTTTCCTTTTTCAAAATTAAGAAATTCAGATTTATTGAAACAATATATTTATTACATTTTAGCACATATTATGTTGCAATATAATAAATAAAAGTTACATTGAAGCAAACCTTTGACCAAGAAATAATTTTGTAATTTTTATGTTTTAATTTACTAAAAATAAACAAGGTTTTATATTTAAAATATTATTAAAGTAAATAAAACTAATTTTGTTTTATTTACATACATTTATTAAATTTAAGAACATTTTTTCTCAGTGACGATATTCGACGAAAACGATTACGTTATTTCGAGTAAACAAGTTTTACAAATTTTGCAAAATATTTATTTCTTAAAAATTTAATTTTTTTAACTAAATGAACTAAAATATATGAAAGGCTATGCTTTATATATTTTGTATTATTAATAACTATTTATATTAACTATATTTTGTATTAATAACTATTGATAAAATATTATTAATGACTATCTATGAAATGTGAGATACAAATATAAATATGATACAGATAATACACTGACAATATATCAACAAATAGAAACAGCATTCTCTTTATTCTTTTAAATCGTGAGATTCGGACACGTGAGTATGTCGTTTTGAAAGTAAAATGTTAGTAAATATTTATTAAAATTAGTCATTCTAAAAGTTCGAAGATAATGAGTGGTATGTTTAACAAAAATATATATATATTAATAAATATATATTTTTTTAGAGTTAATTATATTTCAAGAAACGTATATTTACATAAAGCTGATATATTGGCTTTATTTAAATTAATGTCTCTTTACATATATAATAAACTATACCTAAACAATTTTTTTATTAAAATTATGTTAAAAAAGTTATGTAAACATTCCATTTTATTTTAAAAACTCTGCAACGTTTAATTTAAGCAAATATTTACAAAAAAGCATTATTTCAAAAAACATAATTTTTTAAATTAAAAAATTCGTATTCAGTATTTTAAAAATTCATTTATTAAATTTCATAAACTTGTATTGCTATGTAGTAAAGTAGAATTTAATTCTATGACTGACATTTACTCTCAATACTGAAAGTATATAGTATACGTGATAAACAAACAAGTATATAAATATATGTGGTTGCGTTAATTATCGTTCATGAGATCTTAGCCTTATATTATTGCGCTCGCAGTGGGAAGGTACACACAATAATTATACTCCGTTACGGAAACAAGAACATTTTTATTTGGAGTACAGATGGTGTGTGTGTGTCTGTATGTATGTGTACTATTGCGTTATCGAGGCTCCTTTCCAGGGCCGGATCCTTGGAAGGCGACCTGTCTTCCGGACGATCCTGAATAGCGCTGGCTTCTTCGGCGAGCCGCCGCGAGCTCGGAACCTTCCCGTCCGTGCGAGCTTGCGTGGTGACAGTGTTCTGACGCGTGGATCTGGATTCTTCGGTGCCGTCGGGATCCTGACGACGCTTGGTGCGAGAGTCGGCTTCCTGGGCGACGTCTGCGTGGCTTGGTGAGCTTTGGCCGGTGACGACACCTTCTTTGGTGGAGACAAGTACCGGGGTGAGAGCGGTCGGCGGGCTCTCACGTCCCAAATTGTGAGCCTCTCCAGTGGTGGTCGGGTGCACCTAACTAGAGGGAGGCACAAGGGTGTCAGTCTCCATGGATGGAGTGTTTCCGCTACCTCTCCTCCTGGGCCCTCGTTCTGTGTTGACGCGGGCCGCCTGGGTGATACCCCGGTGCGTGGTCGCTTCCGTGGAGATGGTGTGCGGGGCACACCCATCCAAATTATGCAAGCCATACGAGTCGGAGAAGACGTCGTCGGCAGGGAGGACCAGGAGGAAGCCGGAGAGCCGAGCTCGGGTCCTACGGGTTTCCTGTCAGCATCGTCTTCGCTGTCGCTCCCGAACAACTCGCGATATTGTTCGCGGAGCTGTAGTCGGGCGGTATTTCTAGCCTCGCTTTGAGGCTGTCTCTTGTCGGGCTTCAGGATGCCGCCCTAGGACTCGTATGGCTGGCGAGTTTTCTCCTTAGAGGAGAGTTGGCTCTTATTTGCCTTTTTGCTCTTATTGATCTCTTAGATCGTTCCTCGGTGGAGGTCGAGAGCGGAGTCTGCTGTTCCGGCGTTTTCGTCCGCTATTTATACTCCCGTTCTTTAATTGTGTGGAGTATTGGTGCTTTACATTTCCGCGAAAATCGCGAGGCTCGCGATTCCTCGAATTTATGTAGGTCCCGTGCTTCCGCGAATTCGTCGCGGGCTTGCATTAACCATTGCCCCTCTTCTGAAATCTCGAGGCTCGCGATTCTCCGAACTCGTGCAGGTCCGCGCTTCCGCGAATTCTCGCGGGTTCGCATTAACCATTGCCCCTCTTCTGAAATCTCGAGGCTCGCGATTCTCCGAATTCGTGCAGGTCCGCGCTTCCGCGAATTCTCGCGGGTTCGCATTGACCATTGCCCCTCTTCTAAAGTCTCGAGGCTCGCGATTCTCCGAATTTCGTGCCGGTCCGCGCTTCCGCGAATTCTCGCGGGCTCGAGCTTATCGCACTCCGCCGCGTTTCTCGGAAACGCGTCGCGAGCCTCGCGGTTCTTGGAAAGGACAGTGCGTAAGGTGCGCTCCGTAAGCGTCCCTTTAACTGGGAGCGATGCACCTTGCGTGGCGTCTCGTTCTCTGAGACGCCACATATAAACTCAAAAACGTCTTAAAAATACGTCAGAACACATTTATAAATTTCGTCTTTAAAGCTCGTTTCAATGAAGTGTTCCTGCCGTGCGGTTGCTGCTACGCGCAAACATCACACGCTGCTGCAAGGCGATACGGAAAGGCGCGCTCATACACGTGCACGCGGAACGCGTACGCGTGACGATTGTCGCCGTTCGGTGTCAACAGACAATAGATTCCGCATGCACGCATTTATGTGTGTTGCGTGTACGCATTTTGTCTCACGGCAGCATTCGGCTCGGAACATAAACATAGTAAGAATATACCGAGCATGTCTTTGTTTAGTAAAGATCGGATAGAAAAAGATAGAAAACAGATAGAAACAGAAAATAGGTGCCGTGTAACTTTCTTTCTATAACTAATAAGGAAATGCCACCACCTGCTAAATTGATTTCTGAACGAGAAATAGCACGTTCGCTGGCTGTGATATTAAGCATCAACATCCTAATTGGGGTTTGTGCCAATGGGCCTTTATTTGTGAAAAATTACTGTATAAAATTTGGGTTGCGGGACTGTATCACGGATATGGCTAAAAATGCGACTGTCTTTCAGCGAGGTGGCGTGGCCAACCAGATCGAAGCTCCCACGTCGAAAATTTTTGAGCCGGAAGCGAGCGTTCGAAACCCGGCGACGAGAGTTATCCTTGTACAGTGTTTTTTTTTCTTACCTTAGGATATGTAATTAATGTTTTTCGAATATGATACATTTGTTTTGCATATATCTTGTTTTTATGTTATTAATCAGGGGTAATTAGGGAAATGTGAGGCTTATTTAACGCAAACACGAATATAGACACATATTTTGCATTGCAATAAAATATATATTTTAGTACATCACTAGTATGAAAACATTGTATACAACATTATCATATAATAAAACATTGTCATATAATAAAACATTTTCATTTAATAAAACATTGTCGTATAATAAAACATTGTCATTGTTCCGTACGGGAGCTGTCGTCCGCACGGATGGCGGGCGGCGGATGGCCGTGCGCCAGGCGCGTTCCGCTCGCGGGCGACTGCCACTCGCCGCGGCTTCACGCCGTCGCCGCTACGCGGCAGCGCGCCGAGCCGAGGCCGTCGCTCGCAGTTAAATTTTGGTGCGGCGCCTATATAAGACGCCGCGGGCGACGGCTCTAGGCCTTTTGACTGTGTCAGCGCATCTGGTCACTGCCTCGCTGAGGTATTCTTTTGAATACTCTATCTAGCTTCATATCGCCTTCTTGAGTGCGTAAGCACGTTGGGCACTTGCCTCGCTAGAGGTATACGTGTGCATATCTGCACTGACCATCGCTGCCTTCAGAGTATCACAGGCACGGTAGTAGGTATTATATAGGGGTTCTAACTCAGGTCCTCCGAGGGGGGGTGAGGGGCGGAGGGTACCGCGGGCAAGGGGGGTATGACGTCACCGGGGTAAGGGGGTATGACGTCACGGGGGGGGCGTCACCGCGGGGGTTATCATCGGTCGGTAATGGGGGGGGCATACCGATGTTACCGGCGGTCGGTAATTTTTACCGATATTATATAACATTTAATTTTTTACCAACATATAATTTTTACCAACATATAATTTTTACCAACATATAATTACCGATAATACCAACGATTGTTAATTTATTACCGATATTATACCAACATTTCATTTTTTACCAACATATATATTTTTTACATAATTTTTACTGTCATCTTTATACCTATCTTTAAAATACTACATAATATCGATGATCGGTAATTACCGATATAATTTTTTCTATCTGCTTTCGATAGATCATTTTACCGATCTGCGGCGGTTTTCGCGGCGGTTTTCGCGGCGGTTTCCGCGGCGGATTTTGCGGCGGTTTCCGCGCCGCCCGCGCCGTCCGCGCATTTCGCAGCGTGATTTTTTAGTCACAGCTGCAAACTCTAATATTCTGCAAACGTATGCATTCGACAATTAGATGCGCAGAAAATGCGACACATGATATTCTTATTATTAATGAGCACGTACACTGTGCCCCCGCGACAAG
>NW_022639453.1:4756742-4757649 GCF_010583005.1 Odontomachus brunneus
CAGTCTCTGCATGGTCCTTTTGGATAGGAATGTAATAATTCATTCGTTTGAATTTTCCTGCAGCACCGTTAGTATACATCTTCTTAACAGTCTAACTTGTCTGTTCGATCCTTGTGTCACAGAACAAAATGATGCACTGGTCATGTAAGAGCCGTTTTTCTAATATAGACAATCCCCCACTATCGCATACCTTTGTTCTTACAATGATGCAAAATACGCAACATTGCAGTTTCCCCCTCCTATTCTTCATCTATGACGCAGAAGGAGAAGCTGAGATAACAATATGTAACAAAAACGCTATATGTGACAATTATTATTATTATTATTACTAATGAGCTCATACACTGCGCTGTGCTGTGCAACAAGATTTTGCAAACGTATGCATGTTATGCATCAAGGACAATATATTATATAATAAAGCGGTAAAAACGGTAATATAGAACGGTAAGGAAACAGTAAAGAATGATAAAAAAACGGTAATGAAGCGGTAAAGAACGGTAAAGAAACGGTAAAGAAACGGTAAAGAACGGTAAAAAACGGTAGAAACGGTAAAAAACGGTTTAGAAACGGTAATGAAACAGTAAAGAACGGTAAAAACGGTTTAGAAACGGTAAAGAACGGTAAAGAAATGGTAAAGAACGGTAAAAAATGGTAATGAAACGGTAAAAATGGTTTAGAAACGGTAAAAATGGTAAAAAACGGTAAAGAATGGTTAAAAAACAGTAAAAACGGTAGCATTATAATAAAAATTTATTATACATATCAAAGGTTAAACAATTCTTTCTGGCGCTGACACCACACCAATTAAATATTTTCAATACATTTTGTAACGCACAGTGTTTTGTATGATTATTACATCGTAAAATATTGGTTGCTTCCAGTTTGTCCAATGACGCCATATCCTCGT
>NW_022639453.1:4757659-4757746 GCF_010583005.1 Odontomachus brunneus
GAAACGGTAAAAAACGGTTTAGAAACGGTAATGAAACAGTAAAGAACGGTAAAAACGGTTTAGAAACGGTAAAGAACGGTAAAGAAA
>NW_022639454.1:0-25615 GCF_010583005.1 Odontomachus brunneus
TCTCAAAAACTACTGGTCCGTTTGAAATGAAGTATTAGACTTTTTTGTATATCTCGTCAAGCTCTACAAAAAAGCCTTATACCACTTTTCTAACAAATGGCCCGTTTACGAGATATACCACTTTGAATAAATGTACAAAAAAAAAGGTCGCTCTTCCAGAATGCTTCTCTCAACGAGTACACACCATTGATGTAAACATATCACTCAAGATTCACTCTCACCACTCATTCTCTCGAAAACGGACCAAAATATCAAAAATAATTCAATCTCATTTTTCTCAAAAACTACTGATCCGTTTGGAATGAAGTATTAGACTTTTTTGTAGATCTCATCAAGCTCTACAAAAAAGCCTTATAACACTTTCCAAACGAACCACACGTTTCCAAGATATTTGACCTTGAACATTCAGACACCCTTTTCTGACTTTCACATGAGAGATACAGGGTTGGTCTCCATAAGCAAACTTGTAGCACTCCTCAAGCTCCACACATTTGGTCCTATAGCACGACCCTGTATCTCTTACCGTTTACGAGATATATGCAATTGAAGATCTAAAACTAGGTATTCCCACAACTTTTATATTTTACATTATTTTGAAACTGCACCCCTATATTCTCAACCTTCATTCAATACTCTACAACTTCACCAAAAAAAAAAAAACCGGCAAACCTATAACCTAATCTGACGATCGAACGGCACGCGATGATTCCAATGACTCCAACAATGTTCTTACAATTTATAAAAAAAAAAAAAACAAGTTATAAAATGTATACTTATAGTATTCACAGTATATTATAACGTACCTAGTAAATATACGCGTTGATTCGTCTATCTATTTTATTTAATATCTCTAAAATTTATAAAGGAAAGTTACCAAAAGCGACATAAGCCTCCCAAAGCGACATATCTCTATATCTCAAATATTAAATGTTGTATTTTAATGAAACTAATATAAACATAATCCGTTTTATCATAAAAATTTAAGTCATAAAAAAAATCATACTTGATATATTTCTTGTTCCTTTATATGCTAAATTAGCAAATATCGAGTTTTAGAAATTCATAAGTTTTATTTCTTCGATTTTTATTGACAAATTACGTAGAGTAAATAGTGATAATTATCATTTTGTTCAATATTAAATTCTTCTACATGCATTTGGCTTTTGTAAAAATATCTTTTGAATATTTTCACCTTCATCAATGTATAACTTAAAAAATTTTATGAGAATGTGTCTTAAAATAACAAACCTACAGTATACGATAGGTGCGGTACTCTATAACTAACATGACTTAATTATTAACCTCCCATGGTGACGTGACATTTGTTTATTTTAAAGTTTAAATTTATTTAGTTTAAAAAAAATATAACATGTAAAATATGTGAGAAAATAAAAAAGATGAAAAAAGTTATGTATTTATTTAATTATATTTCCCTTTTGTAACATTATATTTTGAATAAATGAATAATATTCAACCATTAAACGCATTAATGAACTATTTATTATCAAATTGTATCATATATGCTACATGTTATATAAATTCCAATAGGTATTTCGCTTTTGGCACCTATTTTCTTTGACCTTCATTTTTTGCGTTTTACGAAAACATTTTTTGTTTTAAATATAGAAACAATTTCAGTAAAAATGTGATATTATCTGATAGGACGTACTTCCTACATGTATATATATTTACATTTATATTTTGAGCTTTATATTAAGACATAACGTCCAAAAACAAAGTGGTATGTCGCTTTTGGTGCTTTTACTCTATAGTTTTTACAAAATGACTTCGACCATTCCTTCCAGTTTAATCCAGTTTTTCGAATAATCTGACACTTGTATCTTTGTAATATTATAATTAAAACGAAGTCTAAAAAAAAAGAACTGACGTCTACTTAAAATAAATTTTTTATGCAAAACGCGCGCAATAGCGATTACGAGCCAAAATTTACAAGGCAGTAGAGCACTCGTTACTTTTATATAAAAGAAAAAAATCTTTACGTTTTAGTAAAAAAAAAAAACGACCTAAAATGTATTAATTTATAAATTTATAAATTTTATTAATTTATAAATTTATAAATGTTATTAATGAATAAATTAAGTATAATTTATTA
Organism: Odontomachus brunneus; assembly: GCF_010583005.1. NCBI lineage: Eukaryota > Metazoa > Arthropoda > Insecta > Hymenoptera > Formicidae > Odontomachus > Odontomachus brunneus. Next base: position 2,114 of record NW_022639454.1, read on the forward strand.
ATAAAATATTAAGAAATTTATAGAAAGAAAAGAATATTATAGTAAAATTACTGTGATATATCGTATTAAGGGGTATGGCCAGGATAGCAGGTCTTAAAATATCAGTAAACAAATATCCTGTGTATCTCAAGTCAAATCTTTAGTAAAAATGAAAACATTTTTACGCGTAAAGCAAAAGATACATATTAGACATCGATTCAATATCGAATAGACATCTAGAGAGATTATAAATAACCAAAAAAATAAAATCCCGAAATTTTATCGAAAACTATCTTTTAATATTTAATATATATTATGAATGGATTCTAAAACATTAAAATTTACTCAAAATAGAAGACGTCTAAATTGCCATTTTTCTAGACCTGCATTTAGACTAGACATAACTTAGATTTCTCCGACATCGATTAAATGTCGAATCGACGTCAGCGTTCTCGCTGGCAAAATTTGATGTCACACAGTGAAATGTATAATTATATTATTTATTTCAATCGCAGTATAGTGTATTGTATAAACTTAAATTAAACTCCATTAATCTTGATTATTTTCAAATATATGCCACCCTTTGGCGTTAATAGAAACGCTTTAGGATCATTTGTGTATGGTATTTGTGATTTCTCGCAAATTTCAATATTATAGTTTCGTAATATTTTTATGAGTCCAATTTTAGTCTGGTAAACAGCAAAGCGTGAACCTATAAATAATAAAAAACTATTAAACATACGATTGATCTACTTTTGTGTTGAAAAAAAGTACTTCGAGAATCTATCTCGTCATACCGATGCATTTCCTGGGCCCATCGCCAAAAGGAAGATAAAACATCGCATTCCTGGTTACTTCCTCTTTGAATCTCTCTGGATCGAAAACGTTCGGATTCGGATAAATATTTGGATCTCGTTGAATCGCATAAACTGGTATCCATATGGGTTGGCCTTTCGGTATATTAATTTTAATACTATCAAAAGTATAACTCGATGTCGATTGCCTCATTAAAAACGTTGCTGGTGGATATTTTCGTAAAGTTTCTACATATAAAATATAAATAATAATGAGAAATAAGTCATTAAAATGTATATATAAAATAAAAGTAATTTGACTCATCAAAGCTGTCGTGTGTTAAATAATAACAGCATATGTACATACTTCCTCTTTAAATTCCCTTTCTCTCGAGAGAACATACCTTTGAAAACTTTGTCCAAGTAGTCCATCTTTTTTATATTGTCGTACGTTAATACACCATCGTTCTTTGCATACTCTTGATTAATTTCTTCACGTAGTGTGTCCTGTATTTTATGATTCTGCGCCAATTCATAAAGTGCATTGGTCATAGTCGTCGATGAAGTTTCAAAACCGGCGAGAAAAAATATGAATGCTTGAGAAGCGATCAGACTGTCAGTCAGTTCTGAAATGTATCATCTTTCCTCCATTAATTCAGAAGATTATAACATTTTATGAACAGCACAATGTTTACACAGTTACGAAAATTGCAAATTTGAATAACTAAGAAGGAATAAATTGAAGAAGATTGCTCATTGTCAAACTGAAACAAACTGATTTAATTCTGTTTGTTCATAGAAATATTTCTTATCCGTCCGGTTTCAAGAAGTACAAAAAAAAATAAATGTTCTGTGAATAATCGGGGTATTTACCAATGTCGATTTCGTGCGGATGACTTTTTAATTCACGTAATGTATCAACGAAATCGTGTCTAACGATATTATTTTTTTCTCTATAATCGATATTCTCCATGACAATGCGTGTGAAGAACTTGGTGACCTTCGTTTGTGGTAGAATGTAACCAAGAATATCGAAAAGCCATGGCGTTGATTGTTTGATCCTAAGTCGTATCAAATTGTACCATTTTGGAGTAAATGCTTCTCTTCCCATTTGGAGAAATTCGCTATCCACGTCCGATAGAGAATTCGTATCAAGACCGAAAGCACAGCTACCGATAACATCTGTTGTGTATCTGGCTGTCAAATCACGGCATTCTATGGGCTCGTTCCTGCTCGCCAATTCTTCCACATATCGTTCCAAATGTTCGGAGCATTCTAATATTAGAGGAAACATTTCCTTCAGCTTACCAGATGTGAAAACAGGCGACAGCTTTGTCCTTAAAGGTCTCCACCTTTTCTGCTCCAAAGCGACTAGGTGTTGCGACAGGGGATCGGCCTAAAAAAAATTTTTGATTTCAAATATGGATCTTGCATATATACACATACACTTGCGCGCATACACTTGTTACATTACAAAAATTTTCTCTGAGGTATCGTAAACTTCACGAGTTGTGATCATTCTCACCACCTAATATATGCTGTTGAAATTCTCATAACATTTGACGCAGAAGAACTCTCATCAGACGTTCCATTTGCATTTATAATGAATATATTGCATGATTACTAAAAGCAATACCTTCTCATGAGTAGTAAATCCTCTCTCTGCAAAGTTGGAGAAATCTTTGATAAGAATATCCTTGATTAAATCTGGATCTTTCACGATAAGAACAGGTGTCCTTCTGACGAATATACCAATCATGGGCTTATCTTTATAGATATTATATATTTCCATCAAATAATCGCACATGGCCTTTCTGCCAAACATAACATCTCTAACATTACCAAACAGTACCACTGGCTGTGGACCACTGATGCCACGTGACTTCCAAAAGTCAAAGATTGATATCAAGTAGTAATAAAAAGCAACAATTACAACAACAATGCCACATATTGTTTCCAAAGATCCCATAGCCTCGTTCTAGTTTTTCACTTTGTTGGTCGTTGATAAGAGATGATGTTTACTAGAAAAATAATACTCAAATAAAAATTGTGTAAAAGTTAACTTAATAAAAATTGTGTAAAAGTTAACTTAATAAAAATTAATATTCTTTATTAAAATGCGAAGAGAGAAATACAAGTTTATGAATCCGTTGAATCATATTATACGCGTTCATATGCCATTTCTTTTGTAATATTATTTTGACGTGCATCATACTTGAGATAAAAATAACTTTTGCAAAATATTACATCATTCAAGATGAATGTCATTTATTATCAGGTAAATTGTTTTGCTGTCCCATTATTGTTAGGTTATGGCTACGTCTTATTTGAGGTCTATTCTTTTTAGCTTGCGAAGTAGCCACATATAATATAATTTCAAATAATTCAACTGTGGTACCTATTGACGATAGAAGGCAATTTATTTAAAGTTTATCTTATATAATTTGTAATTCGATTCAATTTTTTATATTAAAGATCGTTATTACTGAGGTAATATTTTGTATATTATCTGTGGTCACGTTAATTTTTTTTTTATAATAGAGTTTCAATTTGATTCATTATCTAATCTTTAATTATTCTGGTTTTCTTGTCAGCAAAATTACGAAATTTCGTAATTCTTTGGGAATATTCCCACATATATTCATAGAATATTCTATGCATGATTTAATCTTCGATCGAGAAATATTCTACACGGGGAAAAAAGTTTGTTAGAAAAGTTGTTAAATAAAAAGGAAGATCTTTAATCCTAAAATATTTGTTGTGGTGGCTAATGTGACTCTAGTTATTGCAATGGTGTTTTCCATAATGGTGTGCCATTAATGTACCATTTAATTAATTCCAGTTATAATTTGCTTGGAAAAAATCGCTGACTCCAGTGGGACTCGAATCTGAGACTTTTAATTCTTGAGGAACTCGCCTTACCTGCTGAGCCACTGCTATTAACTGATGAGAACGACTATTATGATAGTACATAAGCCGTTTGCTTTGAGAGTTTATTCACTTTCAAAGTATTCTTTATTAATGTACCGAATTTAGTACAGAGTAAAAATTTTCAATTAACTCCTTCAAACTTTTTAATATATAAAAATGGTTGTATCCCGTACCATATATGCTTACAAGATTATTTTCCGAATATTCGAATATACAAGGTTTCTTGAATATTTGAAAAATCATTTTCGTCGAATATTCCATAAAACGTATTAACATAATATTATTCAATTATAAATATTCCAGGTTAAATTACAGAGAAGATTCATATTCCTATAATGATATTGGAATATTCATTTCATAATATTCGTATAAGACGATTTATAGGTCTTTCCACGAATATTATGTGCTGGCTGGATATATAAGATTATTTTTCGAATATTCCAATATACAACATTTTTTAATATTTCAAAAATTACATTCGGGTAATATTTCCTACAGAATACATATTATTTAATTACAAATATTCCAAGTACCATTACAGAGAAGATTTATATTCCTATAACAATATTAGAATATTTATTTCAAAATATCCCTCTAGAACGATTATAATATTTTCCGGTATATTCTGGGATAATCTGTGTTGGCTGGGACTTTAAATGTTTGATTAATGTAATACAAATCAATGTAATATTAAATCAATATTAAATAAACGTTTCTTTAAATATTATTTTAAACGTTTTATTTAATGTCAAATAAGCATTAAATAAATGTTATATAAATGTTTAATAAATATTAATTAAATATTATTTTTACAATAAACTGTACAATGTAATATCAATAAAAAATAAATATTTAAAAAATGTTTAAAAAACATTGTCTACTAATTGGGTAGAAATGTAATTGTCATAGAAAATAAATTTTTGTACAGGAAAAATAATATTTAATAACCTTATAAACGAATTTTCCTGTAATAATGAATTATCTTTCATAGTTTTTCTATACCCTTACGCAAAAAACCTTCAAATTTTGGTGTAAACACCCAAAAACTGGGGATAACACTTAAATTTGAGTATTAACACTCAAAACTGAGGATTTTTTCGTATCTTTTTCGTAGGTAGCAATACTAAAGTTTACATATACACATCAGCTCATCAAGTGTCACTTATAATACTCGTATTATAAAAATGCCACTATTGGCATTTGTAGTCTCACTTCTGACATTATTGGTGTCACTAATAATATCACTGGCTAATACTAATAGTGTCACTATCAGCATTAATAGTGTTACAATTAGTAATATTAATAGGCGATTTTTGGCGATCGTTTGGTACATGTATCTGGTTGTCATTGGCCTAATTTACATTAAACATTTAATATATGTACTAAATATCTGTATACATGTCCAAAATATAATTCTAGAGACGTCGCAGAGATATCTGGATATCTCTGGAAGATCTTTTGAATATTTGTGCTGTATAAATTTTAATATATATATTAAATGTTTGATGTAAACTTGCCCAATAACAACCTGGTACATGTACATGTACCAAACGAACGCCAAAAATCGCCTAATGTCACTACTAGAGTCACTACCCACATAGCACAAAAATATTAAAGCAATATTAAATATGACATTAGGGAAAATATTTGAGTAACATTTGTAAATGTGAGAAGAATATTATTCTGATCTTAAAATGTTACTTTCCGGAACATTAAAGAAATGATGCAACCAAATATTAATACAAGGTTGGTCAATATTACATTTAATGTTGCTTTGTGCTGAAAATAATATTACTTTTAATACCATAAAATGTCAGGATAATATTAAAAAAAAGGAAAAGAAAATGTATATCCTTTATATATTTCATTTTTATTGAAAATTATGATAAAATATAAGAAAGAGGAACAAAATCATAAAGAACATATAATACTTTCCATATATAAACATTATATGCATTAAACATTATATGCATTAAACATATAATGCCACGCTGAAAAACGTTAATCATAATAACTAAGATTTAATTCAATAATATGTTCAACTAAATTGTTTGGTGAATATAACTACCCACATAACACGTAATATATATAATATCACAGTAATATTTCCGTAATATTTTTGCGATATTACAATATTACGGAAATATTACTGTGATATAATATAATATTACGTGCTATGTGGATAAATATTTAGTCAATATGAACAAATGTTGTAATTATATATATATATATATATATATATATATATATATATATATATATTTATTTTATTATATATATTTGTTGTGCATACTTCGATCTTCGTATATGTCTTCTCTGCGCATCCTCGAATAATATGCGCATGATATAAATTTCATTATATAAAAATATTATATTTATATATGCATTCAAAATCAATACAATCTTAGCAGGCAATGTTACATCAATATAGTACATGTTGCTTTCACGTTAAATTTTCATACATACATTTGATATATTACTGTAATATGATATTGCTATTACAAAAATGTAACTATTTTGCTACGTTACCCCAATATTTTAGTAATATTAACATTGCTACTCTATAATATCGGACATTAATATAACATTACATTGACATTCAATAAAATATAACTTACTGCAAATATTCTGGCAACATTCTAACAATAATAACGTTGACTTTTGTGCTATGTGGGTAACAGTACCACTATTAACATTAATAGTGTCACTATCAGCACTAATAGTGTAACTAACAATGTCACTATTGGCACTAATAGTGACACTACTAGCACTGCTAGTGAAACTATTAGTGACACTATTACCACTAATAGTACTTTTTTTGTAAGGGCCAGCCTACGACTTCTATTGTATTATAGACCTCGCTTAAGCGTTCATACAAATTTTAAAAGCGTATATACTCTCAGAAAATTCTCATCGAATCGTTTATAAAGAGTTTTATTTCGCCAGGACGTCTCATGTTAATCAATTGTTCTCAATTATTTAACTTTACTTTAACAATTTTTTAAAACCTTACCTATTTCTATTTTTTCTTTGACGGCTTCTTTCGATAACGCACATGCAATAATAATAATGGAAGAATTATTGATTACTTGAGAGAAGAATGGAAAATATAATACTCGAAAATCGTACCCCTCCTTCGTCATATACTAACTGCAAGTTCTCTACACAGTATCTACATAAATGCTCAGTCTACGTATATATGTCGTTCTGGTGGAAAAAAGGTGATTGCGTCAATAAATGTATCGGAAAAGCGTAATCGGAAAACACTTAGCATTCAACAAAAAATACTACAAATAGTTGTTAAACTGCTTTCTCTAGGTTACTTTCACTATGGTTACCTAACTACTTTCTCTGATGGGTACTTATTACAAACCCAGATAGCACAAAATATTTATAAAATATTTACAAAATATTTATAAAATATTTACAAAATATTTATAAAATATTTACAAAATATTTATAAGATTTATTTGAATATTTTATAAATATTTACCAAAATATTTCTTAAATATTTTTATGATCTTAGCATCAATATATATATATATATATATATATATATATATATATATATATATAATGTGTGTGTGTCATAAATATTTATCATAAATATTATAAAAATATTTATTAAAATATATACATTTATATACTTTTTTCTCTTTTCTAAACTTTTTTTAAATATATATGTCCTTAGTTTTCACTTTATATTGTTTCACACGTTACTTAATTTAAGTTAAATTTTACTTCGAAAATTTGCTTACCATTGCTGAGATTCGAATTTGAGACCTCTGATTCTTGAGTCATTCACCTTACCTACTGCGCCACTATCACTTTGAGAGACGCTTTGTATTGTATATAGTACATTCATGTACAAAAACAAATGATTTATTTAAAAGCAGAGAATAGAGATATTTTAAATGTATGTTTGAAAAGTATGTAAAAAGTATATTTAAAAAATATTTATTTGTTTCAAAAGTAAATAAAATACAAATAAATCATTTTGTAAATTTAAAAAATTGTTTTCTGATAATAAAAGAAACTTTAATTTGAAACACAAAATGATACTTTTAATATTAGAAAATAACTTATTTAGATTTATAAAATGATTTACTTGTACTTTATTTACTTTTAAAACAAGCAAATATTTATTTAAATTTAGTTTTTACATAAAAAAATTAATTTTCTTCTTGTAAAAAAATCATTTTTTCAAGAAAGGACCCCGCACAAATCTTATGGAAATTGAATTTCGATCGAATTAGCTAAAGATTTGATATGTTGTAAATCTTGTCGTCCTGATAAAAAGTCTCCACAGGTACAATCCCCTGCAATGAACCGTTTGACCTCTACGAGGCGTTATTTTTCAAAACAGGCTAATACTACAATATCTTATTTCCAACGGGTACGGTGCATTCCTACATTATTTATACTTTTTATGTATTTTTTTAAGTAAAAAGTTATAAGAATATTATTGACTTTATTGTTTCTTACAAAAAAGTTATAAAGATATGGAGGTCAATAACTTGATTTTAGAAATTTAAATCAATGCTGTGTTGCTTTATGTCTAAGGCGGGAAAAAAAATGAACACAATCATAGGGTGCATGCAAAGAACCGCTTTATTTATATTGAGTAGGCCGTGAGTTGTGAGAGGCGAGGGGACTCACAATAATCAAGCACCCCAATTAGTGAGAGGCGAAAGGATTCACAATAATCAAGCATTCTAACTTTTGAGAAGCAATAAGTCAATATAACTTTCCTTTTTATCATTATAACTTTTTACTTAAAAAAATATATAGAAAGTACAAATAATGATGTGGAAATGCACCGTACTCGTTGAAAATAAGATATTGTAGTATTATGGCTTCTGCACACAGAACGCGGTAATCATAATAAATAAATCTTAGTTCCTTTTGCCCTGATTTGCTAATTAAATATTACTCTACTCTCCGAGTAGGGTTTCTGAACGCAGCCCATGACTATGTAAAGGTAAATTTTATATATATTAATATTATTTAAAAAATATTATAGAGAAAAATATGGGTGCTTTCCAATTGCAATATCCCTAGACACTTTCATGCACACGGCGACATAAGTTGCATTCCAATTGTCGTAATCATCGACACAACACTATACATCCGTACTCAGCTCGAGGGTTACTAGTCGGCTGTGTAAACTAGTGTTTTCTAATGAAAATTAAAGTTAATAAGCGTAGCGGCTTGAAAAGAGACTGGCATTTGCGACGTGAAGTATATCTTTTTTATTATTTAGATTTTATTATTTATTATTAAAAAATACCAAAATATAAGCACAGTTGAAAAATAATCCTAACCCTATCCGACATACGTACACATTGGCTGCGTTCCGAAATTCACTGCCAGTATTGAAATTCTATAGTATACGTGACATGAACTATAGAATTTCAGTACTGGCAGTGAATTTCGGAACGCAGCCATTAGTACACACTTTGTGCATTTCTGTGTACATATGTGTCAAGATGTGTTAAGCAATTAAAATACCCTATATAACTTATATATAGAATATAATAAGTTTTGTTTTTATACTAATATTGTGGAATTGTATGAAATCGTATTTTCATAACTTATGGCTCCTGCACATAGAACGCGGTAATGCTTGCCGCGCGGCGGAAGTTCGCCAATCAATAGTTAGCCAATCAATATGCTGCTTTCCGTAATAACCTTCTAACTCTTACGGAAAAACGACATATTGATTGGCTGTCGCGTGGACTTTTGCCGCGCGACAAGCATTAGGGCTATCGCACACAAATTGACATAACTGCATATACATAGCATAAGACCGTATGTACCAATAAGCATCGAGTATTAAGTCGCCATATTGGTGTTCGATGCTTAATATTCGATGCTCATTGGTCCATACGATCTTATGCTATGCATATGCAGTTATGTCAATTTGTGTGCGATAGCCCTAATACTCGATGCTCATTGGTACATACGGTCTTATGCTATGCATATGCAGTTATGTCAATTTGTGTGCGATAGCCCTTACCGCGTCCTGTGTGCAGGAGCCATTATTGTAATACAGTATCTATATCTCAGACAGCACGCAATATTTACAAAATATTTTAGAAATACAGACATTAAATATTTTATAAATATTCTAATGTCCAATATTTTCAGGTATAAAGAAGATTATGATAAATATTTTTAAAGGTCGTTCTACATTAGTTGCAAGCCGATCGCAAGCAGACGTAATTCTTATTGCGACAGCCAATCGGAAGTATCAATGGTGCTATTGACGCTTCTGATTGGCTGTCGCAACAAGAGTTGCAATCGACTTGCAACTAATGTAGAACGACTTTACGTAATTGTAGAATAGCCTTTACGGCTACGGCAATTTGTGTATAAAAACCCTAATGTATAAAAGTGTCGAAAGTGCAAGCAACGTGAACAAACGTATCATTAAAAAGTACATGAAAAAAGTAAACGAATTTGCTATAAGATCACCGGTCAAAACTTAGTTGTTCACTTTTGTCATTTTTACTACGGTTTGTTATTATACAATTGACTCCTACTTGTCGCGTTTCTAAATGCATCGAAACTGATTTCCCTCCCCCCTTTTGACACACGTAGCGTGTACGTTCGTCTTTTGTCGTACGTAATATTGCTTGTACAAAGCTTTCTTCTTTTTTTTCTTCTTTTATTACATGTTGTCATCGATTTTCACAACTTTTTCGGAAATTTGCTTCCCCGTTCGATCTACACTCCACTTATAATAGAAAATCTGAAAGAGCAGAGTGTATATTTGACGGCACGACGGATGTAGAGACTCGACGCGAGTCTCCTCGTAACAGATTGTCTGAAAGATGCAAATGCAAGATACCGAAGGCGCCGATGGTAAGTAAACGTATGCTTACATTGTTCACGCGCTGACAATGTTTAGTTTACGATCGTTGATCACGTTGACTAGTTGCTTTGAAATTGTTGATCATAGACTTCCTTTTGCCAAGTGACATAACCTCTATATTAACCATTTCCAAATTAACAGTTTTTCGAACTTTAATATTCTGTCGGTTTTAATAAAATTACAACATAAATAATCATAACATTCGTGTCTTACTTGTGTCGTAATTGATGAATTGGGCTTATAGTTCCGACAAGTTCCGATTCTCGTAAAGTTTGCTGAAAATATCACAAGCGATCCTGAAAAAGAACTTGTGAAAATATGTTGTCTTTATGCGAACGAATTTATTGAAATAATGACGTTCGCAAAGTTACGTATAGTGAACATGGCACAATTTGGACTGTGACATGTATCGCGGAGGTTAATATATTTAGAATAACGTGTGATCGAAAACACCTTTCGATCTATATGTAACTTGATTTAATTACTTTTTGTTACTTCTAGTGGCAGAACTATTCGTTTTTTTTTCTTATTTTTGAAAAATATTTATTTTGTTATCAAGCTAGAAGTGCATATGAATCTTTGTTTCAGGTTCACCATGGAATAATTCAAGTGGCTGCGAGGAAGATCGCAGGCCACTTCAAAAAGAAGGCAAGAAATCAAATGTGTTACCGCTATGGGGCAATGAGAGGACTATGAATTTAAATCCTTTGATACTAACCAACATACAGTCGTCGCACTATTTCAAGGTGAATCTGTATGAACTTAAGACCTATCATGAGGTAATTGACGAGATCTACTACAAGGTATCGCATCTGGAGCCCTGGGAAAAGGGCAGCAGGAAGACTGCGGGTCAGACTGGCATGTGTGGAGGCGTGAGTATGTTTTCTTAGAGAAACAGCATCCAATTTTTATTTCTCTTTGCCTCTTCTCTTTCTGCACCTTCATTCTTTTTTCTCTTTATCATTAATGAGTTTGTTGGAAATGTGAGAGGCTTGAGAGATACAGTACCCGCACATTGCACAGACGTGTCATATTTGCACTGAAAAATATTCATACAGCGCACTAGCCGACAATCTGGATGATGTGAATCACAGTGATATCACTGGGCGAATTTTACACATTTTGATGTATCGATCCTCAATAGATGAATCTTTCGCTTTTGCCGGCCATCCTTTTCTTTCCGTACCATTAATTGCTAAGGCATAAATAATTTGATATTATGTTCCTCTGTAAAAATTCAATTTACTGTAAAAAGTGGATGATTCGTCGAATTAAAGAGCTGTCAAGTATGGTGCCACCGAAAAGTTTACATGTGAAACGCGTGAGGTCGCGGCAGCACGCGACATCCAAGTTGACAAGGTACATCAATGTAGAGCCAATAGACTCTAAAAACATATTCCCATATATATATATATATATATATATATATATATATATATATATATATATATATATATACACACACACACACACACACACACACACACATACATACATACACACACACACACACATACACACATATCCATCATGTGTCAAGATATTGATTACCATTGTGGTCGAACATTTTAGGGATTCGAGCACCAACGGCGAGCAGGATATATCTCTTGCTCGCTTCCTCTCTTTTTCACTTAACACAATCACCATCTTACTTATTGCAGAGTAGCATGTATTCGGTCCATATATTGTATGTTAACACGAATGTAACTTAACTGACTGAGGGGGGTGTAAATTTAGCGGTTCATGCAGGTGCGAGGCGTAGGCGCAGGAGGCATCGTTTCCACGGCTTATTGCCTATTGTATAAACTCTTCACACTGAGGCTGACCAGAAAGCAATTGAACGGGCTTATTAATCATCCAGACTCGCCGTATATCCGCGCCTTGGGATTTATGTACATTAGGTGAGTCTAGTTTGTCACAATAGGTAAAGACAACCGCACGCGCATTACTCTCCTCTCCTCTCCCTCCCTCCCTCTCTCCTCTCCTCTCTCTTCCCCGAAATGAATTTATAAAAACAACAGAAAACGACCCAAGTCGTTCGAGAATTCCTGTTTTTTTAATGAAAAAATTGCGTGAATCGTCAATTAACGATCGTCAAAGAACTCCAACATTTTTGCTTAAAGAAAATTTTAAATCGATTAGAAGATTAAGATTACGACATTCTGTCATGGGACATCTGGATTGAACTGTAGCGCCAGTGTTAACGAAAAGTTACAAATATTCTTCGGAATCTTCATTTGTTTCGATGTAATCTAAGTGGTACATGCGTAACATATATTCGAGTCAAAATAAACTGTTGATCACAATAGATACACACAGCCGCCGGCAGACTTATTCAGCTGGTACAGCGACTACTTGGATGACGACGAAGAGTTGGACGTGAAAGCTGGCGGCGGACAAACCATGAAGATGGGCGATATCCTCAAGCAGTTCCTTACCAAACTCGAATGGTTCTCTACATTATTCCCACGAATACCTGTGCCAATCCAAAAGGATTTGGAGTTACGGCTGGCGGAGCGTTTCCCACAACAGACGGTGAACGCGCGTAATGCCAAACCACCAATCACGCTTAATAGTTCGCACGGCAAGTACGGCAATAGTGTAGGAAGTTGCGGTGGGCGAAAGGACAACGGCAACATGACGGCAACGCGCAATCAGCAGCAACATCAACAGCATCAGCAGCAGCACCATCAACAGCAGCAGCAACCCCGACACATTCCCGACAGCGAAGCTCAGTGGGGCGAGGCGGAGCGTACGAGCCACTGGCGTGCCAGGTGCGTCCACGTGGTACGAATACAACGATCACGTATTAATACAATTCGTCTGGACAGTTTCCTAACGATTGCGACGAAGTTTAGAAAACGCTGTCTCTAATAGATTTTTACCGACTTGGCGAGACGAGATCGATTAATCTTTTCGCGAATGTAGATCGAGTCTCGCTGAGTCGAGACAACTGACATACTTCCGTTCGGACGTGTCTCTTTCCAGATCCGATGAGGATCGTAAGGACAAGCACCGGGAGCGTGATCGGGAGCGAGAAAGACAACGAGAACGCGATCGAGACAGAGCTCGCGAACGGGAAAGAGAGAGAGAGAGGCACTGCCGAAGATCTGACAGTCGCGACAGAAATAGAAGGCAAAGGGATTATAGAAGCCGCAGCAGAGACAAGTTGCATAGAGATCGGAGTAGAGATCGTCATCGCGACAGAGATCGACATCGAGACAGGTGAAGGGGCGACTAAACATGCGAGATTCGTTCGCTTTGACTGTTTCGATATGTTATACTTGCTATTACCTAATAATTATATCGCGAGCCATTGCTACTTACGTTTGAAAAATACGTGCGCTCATGATATATTCTACATTCTTCGCCATTTTATACACGTGGAAGATAAGCATGTTAATCTTTCAGGAGAGGATCACCGTACGATTATGCCGCGGAGTTGGCTCGTGAGCGTGAAAGACAACGAAGAGAATGAGCAAGACTCACTACATATACCGTGTACATATACGGACGTAATTATTTGTACAAGCGTGTAACTATGGGAATTGAGAGCAACAATGAACTAGAACCGAGCCATACCACTTTTCATCATTATCATCATCGTCATCGACAGAACGTCATCGTCATCATCACTTTCACCTCCGTGTGTATAACGTACGCTCTCACTGGAAAACTTACTTTGGGGCGATGTGTAACCTTAAATCCGATTTGTCACGCGATGTAGTTTACATGTTTTTATAAAATAAATTCATCGCCGACACGCTCTTGTCAATGTCTTTGGCCGATCCTATATGTTTTACATTGTAGTCTGATGTCGAAACACATGCAGTCGATGGTCCAATGAGAATTTATTTTCCAAAGACAAGTTCTCATTTTTCACGCTTTTCCGTGGTGTATCCTCCGCCCGAAATTTCCGCGGTTTCGTACGCGGTATATCCTCCGCCCGAAATTTCTTCAATTCGGGAGATGCTTGCAAGTATGTGTGTATATGTATACACAATTGGCTGTTCTTTTCTAGCTGCACTGCTGAACTGGTGCAATAAGTTAAAATGAGAAAAAAATATATATTTATCTCATTCTAACTTATTACACCAGTTCAGCAGTGCAGCTAAAAAGAACAGACCAATATTTATCAATATAATGCGTTGCACTGATTATTTAATCGTTACCGATTCTAAGAGCGAGATTATAGCTATCAATTCGGTTGTCTGAGCCCCTGGGCACATTAATCTCTATGACAATGATCTTGCGGATTTTCTTGCATCGCAAGCAATACTGCGAAGAAGTACAAGTTCTGTTATCCAATATGAAAGTTGTTATTTTTTCTCTAATTTCTGCTCAACAATTTTGAAACATTACAAACAGATCTCATATTCTAAATTGGAGCAAGCTGTATCATACGGGTGTATATCAGTTGGACACAGTCCAATCACAAGTCGCTGTTCCAAGGGACCCTACAAATGTCTCTAATCATACGGTGCTGTAATTGGCTGTGTCCAAATGCACCGTGCCAAGTGCACCGCTCCCTACAACTGTTGTGTCTGCTGAACGTGCCCATTATCGAATAATCGAGAAGAATTTCCAGTTGCTTGCGTTTATGTAAAATAATATTATTTGTCGGATGTTTAAGGCTGGATATTGAGAAAGAAAGAGAGAATAAGAGAATATTAGATATTTGATCGTTTAGCGAATAATTTGTTAAAAAGTTTATAATCATAATAATCTATCGTGGAAGGTGACTTATTAAAAATATGTACATTCGTTATTTAAACAATTGGTTTTAATCGCTTAGGAAATAATAAACGTGTCAATTGCGAAGCTCTTGTGTCCCCGACTCAGCTACCATACTTGATGACGTCAGGAAACAGTTCATATGTGCTGTTGTAACATACGCTCCAATAGGTTAGTTTCATTTTTCTCAATGTTTTTAGCGTACGTTTAACATTTGAGTTTTTAATTAATTGTTAAAAAAGGTTTAATCTATTTCTGGAAACAATTTTAAGAGAGGAGATATTCCGTTTTGATTCATAGATTAAATCTTGACTATTGTGAAAATGTTTACAAGATCTTAGTATCTACTGTCCTTGATTTTCTCTAGTAATACTGACACTAGTAGCAAACAAAACTAAGTTTAAGCTATGTGCGTCTATTAATTATTAGTTTTAGTCTATTCATTATTAGTTATCATTAGAAGCAGTCAAACTAAATAGGATCTTGAACTAAACAGAAAGATCTTGCAAATATAAAACTTTGACTATATCCTTATTGTAATTTTAAAGTTTGACTCCTCACTGATGTTAATTTTCTGTATGTTTTATCTGATTGTACTGTAGAATAATGGCATATTTTTTTCTTATTTGGTGACTAGGCCACCATGTCTTTAGTCTTTTCTGAAGATATTTAGTGGCATTCGCGACACACTGTCCTTTTCTTCTAATTTCTTTTCTCTTAATCTTTTCCAATTCTTTATTCCTAAATGTTCCTTAGAAACAACCTTGAGGCATTCTCCCAAAAAAATCACAGATTATGTCCAAACAAGTTCGAACACATGCCATAGCTGCTAAATCAGAATTTAGAATAATGGCACATATACTGAAAGAGGTTAATTTTGTACACAAGAAAGAATAATCTGTTATGTCACATAAGAACCAGTTTTAAAAATTTCTCTTTATATCCATAGACCAGTATCAAAAGTCTTAAAACTAGGATGGAATTTCTGAAATCTTCTGTTTTTAATTTACAAGCTTTTTTCTATAGTTCAAGCTCTTATTTGCTCCAAGATATGCAGATATTTTTCTGTTAACAGATTAGATTGTTTACTGGATTAACTATCTTGTATTGATTAACTATCTTGTAATTGTAGGACTGGCAAGACTAACAAGAGAGAACTTTGTAAACAACTAAGATGAATAGTCCAAATAGAAGCTACAAGTATGTCAAGCCAAAAACTGGCAGAAATTTAGTACCTGGATTTTCTTCGAATTCTAAAATATTTCCTAAAGCACCAATTGAAAGTACACATATAGAACCTCAGTCACTTACTGCAAATGTTTATATTAACCCAAATTTTAAGCTGCAAAATCCAGCAATGCATATCAATCCAAAAATTCATCCTAAGCCTTCGATACACGTTAATCCAAAAATGGTTCATGATATTGCCAGTTCAAATCAAAATTTACAAAGTAACGCAGTGGGTACAATGAAGATAAATACTAATAGTAATATTACACAAACAAATATCAAAAGATCTATATATGTTAATCCAACATTACTAAAGGGTTTGTCTTCTTCCGATTTTAATTTTAATGAGGTACATAGAAGAGAGCTACCTACTTGCTCAAAGATGTCCGTTAAAAATATGTATTATCGGAAAGTTACTCCAAAAAAAACTGTTTGCGACCCTAGCGTTGTGCTCTTATCGCGCAGCAAGCTTGTTAGAATAACTGACGCTACAAATAAGTCATCAGGAATTTCTACAGCATCCCAATATAGGTTACGAAAACCTACAAGTTTAACAGAGAAAAAACCTGGTACTATCACGCAAAAGATCGTAAAAGCTACATCTTTAGTGAATAATGCATTGCAACGAACAGACATGAGGCATAATATACCAAAATTAGATATTGATAAATCTAAAGTGACTAAATATAAAATAGATAGGACTATATTACATGCACCGAGAATTAAGAGAGATCAGAGTCCTGTGAAAAGAAGTAAAGTTATGTAAGTATAGTTTGTAACAAAATTATTGTGCAGATTACGAGATACACAATTAATATATGTTTATGTTAAAGAAACAACACAGTAGGATTGGTTACGATCGGCGGTATCGTATATAGATCTTCCAAAAATAGATTAATCCGAAGAAGCTGCTTGTTGAAACGTGTGTATGCCACTATCTTCAACATCTTAACTTTTTAATACATACATATATATACATATTACACAAATTTATGGGAATTTAGGAAAACGATCGACAAATGGAGACGACGATAAACTTATTGCTACTAAAAAGCCACGAAACAACAAAGAAATTCTGAATTGTACATTAGAAATGAACACTACTGGTAAAACAAGACGTGTTTCCTATATATCACCCAAAACTATTCATAAAAATAATATCAGGTGAATACTACACTTTGAATTGGACAACATAAAAATATTATCAGAGATTCTACATAAATGTATTAATCGGTCGGTTCTTCTTTCGACAGCAACAAAGTGAAGCAGAGAAGCATTCAAATTTTACGAAATAAAATGCGCAAGAATAATCAGCCCTGTTTGATTTTTCAACGATTTGGGTATTGCCAAAATTACAAGAATGGAGTGTGCCCCAAACAACACGATAAGAAACAAGTGTCAATTTGCAAAAAGTAAGTATACGATGTCTGCAATTAATAATTAAAAACATGACTTTAAAATCGGTGCAGAGATTTAATATTCTCAATCTCTAGATTTTTGCAGGGAAAATGTCTTTTAAACAAATGCCCATTATCGCACGACGTCGGACCTGAAAAAATGCCTACATGCAAATATTTTCTTGATGGTTGCTGTACGAGAGACGCCTGTCCATACCTTCATGTTAAAGTATCTTCGAATACTTCAATTTGCATAGACTTCTTACAAGGATATTGTGCCAAGGGAAACGAGGTAACACGTTAACTTTATTCCAGTCGAAATCAGTCACGTTTTCGAGTTGAAAATTTAGTAGCTATCCTCTCTTTGCTTGTCAGTTACTTTTGTCTTACGGACATATCATTTTGTCGATTATATACACGCGTGCAGTATATTTTTATATATTTTTAATACAATTTTCTAATATAATGATATATTTTTGTGCACATCTTCCTTTTTATACTTTTTAATAATGAACATTAATGTTGGTATCGGGTTGTTCTGGCTTTAACAGTGCCAGCGACGTCACGAATACCTGTGTCCTGAGTTCGATAAGACGGGGAACTGTAGCAAAGGTAAGTACTGCGCTTATCCTCATAAATCACATTCATCTAATGTCGAGGATAATACTAAATATTTGACCAAAAGTATGCGCGATGTAAAAAAATATCAAACTACATCCGTTGCTAAAGTCGATATCGAGACCTCAAATCTGGAATGTAGATTGAGATATTACGAAACAACTGATAATTCTACCGACTCTCTCGAAAAGAAGAAAGAAAATATTTTAAAGGAGCTGCAAATTATGAAAACTACCTTAAGTAATGCTCTGACTAGCGATGTGGCGAGTCAGACGCAAATTAACAAAACGAACGAGTCTATGATCAAAGAAGACGAATGTAAAACAATGACTAATATTATTAAATATCGGGCACCCATCGGCTTGTTACCCGCTTATATCCCTATCAATTGATGTCCGTGTAATTTTAGAGAATATATATATTCGATTTAAACCAACTAAAATTATAGAAATTAAATCAATGTGGTGTTTTAACGAGAATACCTGTACTTACGTTTCAAGATTTTATTTTTTAAGAACACGTTATATATTGGACAATTTTTCACGCAATATTTTTAAAAAGCTAAATTGTGTCGATTGTTCTGTATTTATTGAATAATATATGCGTTTATACCAATTGATGCTTGTACCTATGTGAAAATTAATAATTAAAATAGAACGTGTAATATAAATATGAATACACACGCGCGCATACAAATTAAATAATTTCTTAACTCACATAATGCTCATAAACACCTTTTTATCGACAAAAAAAGGGCTATTGTCTGTGATAATTATTACACAACATATTTCACCAGAATGTCTCTAATTATCTATCATTACACAGGCATTTACACACACACACACACACACACACACACATATATATATATATATATATATATATATATATATATATATCATTAACCCTTAATTTACATTTTTTATATAATAGAAACAATTTACGATGATATATTTGAACGAAGTAATAATAAATAATAATAATAAAAATTTTTCAATACATAAAATAATCTATATATATATCTACATAATCTTAATATTATTATTAAGATATTTTTGAGCTTTTTTATACTCATATTATGTATTTTTCTTTCTTTTTCTTTCTCTCTCTTTCTTTCTATGCATATCGTATAGTCGCGTATCGAGTTTTTATCAATTTAAAATAAAAGTTTTTCCTTTCAAGATTTGGAAACATACACTAAATACATCTGTTAAACGTTTACGGAATACTTTATTTTGTCGAAAGTAACTTTTCAGTTAGTCATAATCTGATTTCCTGTTTGCTCTGATCATTGGACAAATTGATAGTAACATTGGTTAAACAAACATACTTTGATCAATGAAATGTACATAATTAAACTCCGTACATTTTCTTTAATGAAAAAAATATGTATTTTCTTTCTTCTTTTGTATATACATATAAATTTGAACATTGTATTTCAACTGCATCATGTAAATCCAATTGTATTATGTACAAAAAGTTAAAATTATATTTTATACAATGTTATATACATAATATGCGATATTTAAATAAGAATTGGTTGTACTTGACACATATATATTTCAATAAATATTTAAATAAATAAGAACATATTTATTTCTTTGGTGTCATGCTAAATAAAAAGACCAGTGTGTTACTTTTACAAAAGTAACACTATGAAGTTTTTGTTGGTATAAAAGTCTGAAGAATTGCAAATTTATTTTATATATGTATGAATATATATACGTTAAATTTTTCTTATATAAAGTAACAATATATAGAGAGACAAACTTGTTACACACATACTCTCACTGAGAAGTATATAGAACTTGTAGAAATTACATGTGAATTCTGTATGTAATACATTTATCGACTCTACATTAAAAATCATCAATATAAAGTATTTATTTGCAAATTTGTAATATACATTACTTATATGTATTTAAAAATAAAGTTAATATCTTAATAAATGATACTAGTAATACAGAATTTCAACGAAGAAGCGAGTGTTAAAATGCTAGAAACACTAATGCTGAAGTGTGACAACTTCTTAAAGTAAGATGACTGATATTCTGCAAAAAGTATCACTTTGTTAAATTTTAATCGATAGTTTCTTGAACCAATCCAGTTTTTGAAAACACAAGATATGCTAAGTGTTAAAATTGATAAAAACTTCTCCATACACTTCTTTTTCTTCCATTTTCCTTATTTATATATAAGAATCCAGTTTGTTGAATGATTGTAAGCTAGTAAAATTGGACTATGTAGTAACAAAGATATATTCTTCTGATCAACAGATGCTGATACTGTCAACCATTGCTCTAGCCAACTTCTCATACTTTCTATGGACATATTTGCAGGATTTACACCTCTAAAAGATAATGCCTGAAAAATACATCAATAATGAAATAACGCATTAGCCCATACTATACACGAAACAAAGTTTACTTGAGAGTTAAAAAAGAGAAATCCACTTTATTCTATATATTTTACAAAAAGTATCTACCCATCGCATTGCATCACTAGACATCGCTTTTACTCCTCCCTCTCGTATTATGGCACGATCCATTCGTAATATTAGCATACCTCTCTCCATCAATCTTTTCCTCTTGAAGAGTCTCCAAGAGCACATACCATGTATTGCTAATAATTCCTTCTACACAAAATACTTTATGTTTTTAAGGAAACATGTAGAGATGTATGCACTTAGAAATAATGAGGACTGTTTAGCTTACCATATGTTTCCTTTTGAGAGCATTTAGAGAATATGGTGGGCCAGAAAAAAGCACAGAGCAGGCTATAATATCCTTGGTTGTTGGATGTGTACCACTACCCAGACAAGCTATAGCATCTCTCCATTTTACCTTGAGTGTTGGATCGCCGATGGTCTTGAGTTCCGCTTGTATACACCTGAACAATGGTCTGTTGTGCCTCAGTCTCCTCTTGTGATCGTGCAGCATGAAGTCAAGCTTTTGTTGCAGCGTCCAGAAATGGGACGTCAGTAGATAGCGCGGGAAGTAAAGGGCTAAAGGAAAAATAACGTAATTCGTAAACGGTACAGCCGACAGCAGAAACAACGGCGACAGTTTCCTCAGGTCTCTCGGCATTGTGTGCATCAACTGCAGTTCCTCCCTCGTCAAGCTGTTAGTGCCGTTCGACCCTTGCTTCTTTATCGCGTAGACGAACCTTTTCAAGTCCGCGTACACGTCTCTGCTGCCGACGCTGAACACGCGATACACATGCATTGTGCGCGGGAATTTTTGATCCAGCGTATGCTCGTAGTTCTTGATGTAATCCATGTACCTGTCAAACCAGTATTTCTTTAGGTTAGCCACTTTGTCAGTTTGTTTGTCTAGTCCTTTTTCGGTCTTCACGAGACTTCGTTGCATCGGTATACGTTTTATCAGACGCTCCAATACGATCGTATTCTCTCGCATGAGTGTCCTGCATGCTGTCTTGTACATTTTGGGTATCCTCTATCGACAATAAAGAATGAAACATACAAGGGGTAAGCTGGAGAAAACTCTTCGAGATTTTGGCAGATACAGAACACAAAACTTTCAATATATATTTCAATGTATTCTAATTTTATATATCGACAATCCCTTGTGCTTATCGCATCGACCTGATGCGATAGAAAAGCCTAAGAGAGCGGTCACGCCGGCATTTTGATATCGCTTTGCATGACTGGCTTCATACGCCATCTTTCTATGTCTATTTTTAAATTGAAATAACTTCTCGCTACTCATTTACTGACAAAATCTTCGTTTAGTGCGTGTCCTTGTAGAATTTTTATGTTCATAATTTTTATGATTGAGAAGCAGTGCCGTGCATGAGTTTGCGATCTCTGTTCACATCGATATATAGAATTATTTGTATTTTTGGGACGATTTTCGAGAACTACGCCTACTTTTTTTTCTATCGTCTTTCCTATTCGTCCTTTGAGCGTAGTACGATTGGCAGTCAGTTTTAGGACAGTCGACTTCGCAAGGGTGCCATTATATGAAGCGCGGAAACGCGGAAGACAAAATCTTACTAGATTTCCGTGTTCTGCAAATTGAATCATTTCTTCCCGTACGTTGAAAAAGCGGAAAAGCGGAAAGCCCAAAACTTTTCTCTATTGTCTTTTCATCCAAGGAACCAAGGTATGAATTCCAAAAAAATATCAGGTCCGAACGTGTTTGAACACGACTTAATGTAACGGCAGTTAGATTGAACAACTTGTGATAACTTGTGACAATGGATTTTTCCGCGCTTGTTCCGCGACTTTATTTCTCCTTATATTACATGGAGCACAATTTGCGCGGAAAAGCGGAAGGGTTTAGTGACAAATAAACATCTGTATTCATTTTTTAAAATTGTATTAACTTAATCTACTGCAATTTTTACTAATATGTTTATCTTTTCAGCTTATCTGTTGAATACAAACATTTTAATTAATAGATACCGTTAAAAATTAATATTTTATAATTCCCCATTTCCGCTTAAAATATGCCTCATGGCTCCTGTACACAGGACGCGGTAATGCTTGCCGCGCGGTGGAAGTTCGCGCAACAGCCAATGAATATGCTGCTTTCCGTAATAATCTTGTAGTTCTTACGGAAAAACAACATATTGATTGGCTGTCGCGCGGCAAGCATTACCGCGTCCTGTGTGCAGGAGCCATATGTCGATAGTTAAGTGGACTAAACTAACCAACCAAACGCTACCGTGGTCACGAAACAAAAAAACGCCTAAGTAATCCCGGTAGAGAGCTCGAGTATTGTTGTTGTTGTAGCTATGGTCGTGAAACTAAGGCTGATATTTCACGTGTCGTACGACAAGCTTTTTGGATACGTTCATTGGTTGACGAACAGAGAACCTAGAAATACTCTATTCGCCAACCAATAAACGTATCCGAAAAGCTTGTCGTACGACACGTAAAATATCAGCCTAAAGGGACGTCTACATTGAAAGTAAATAG
>NW_022639454.1:25625-28897 GCF_010583005.1 Odontomachus brunneus
TAAATTATGAAAAGATATCATGTATTTGTAAAATATTCAAAAGTAGAAAACAATTATTCTAACCTATTATTAATCTGTTATTATTGAATATTTCACAAATACATGATATCTTTTCATAATTTAATTTAGTGCTTCTAATTTTTCTAAAATGTAATAAATCATTGTTTCGTAATATTATTGTTATATATTTTACGAAACTATGTTACCTGATACTGTTAATTCATATACTATCCGCTATACTACCCTAACTCTACTCTACTCGATTTATCGGACAGCATTGAGTTGTCATAAATCATGAAAATATTAGATGTTGTATCTATCATATTTCTCGGCTCTGGTGAAACTAACTCGTACTTACTCCAACTCGAATTATCGTAAACAGCCAAGAAGTAGGAAGTAAGAGTAAGAAATTGACCAACAACAGTCGAATGTGAGAAGAATAATCAACTATGATTGGTCAATTTCTTATTCTTACTTCCTACTTCTTACTGCTTACTTCCAATGTAGACGTCCCTTAACTCGAGTATTATCGAACCAGAGTTGTCTCGTCAACATTACCGACCATTTTGGCTACCACTGAGGATAAATGATACACAAAGAGGTTCGAGTCGCGATTAAAAAAAAAATGGTTCCTACTTTTTACGACATCTGACGGTAAGGAAGGAGATTTACAGTATTAATTTATAACAGGCAAGACACGGAGCGCGCAACCTGCACGCAATTAACAATTATACGATTCATTGTCGATTTATACGGAGTAGTTTTAGTCCAAGCGTGGTGATTCCGTGCTTTCTCAAACGTGCCTCCCCTAACCGGGAGGGGAACGCAACAACTCGCCTGTTCACACGACAGCTTGACGAGCCGGAGTTGCTGTGGAAGCGAATTGTCAATGAGCCGACCATGACGGAATGGTATCAAGCGAAGATCTCGCGTTTGTGCGAATTGAACAATGTCGAGGAAAAGAAGGACGTTCTGACGGACATCAAGATTAAGTTCGGCAGTTTGAGTAATCGGGACGCCGAGCAGGTAGCCCGGAGCTTGGACTACGGACCTCTCTATTCGCAGCTAACCTCGAGTGACAGGTACGATGACAGGTGAATTTCCGGCGATTCTCATCAATCATTTTCGTTAATCGGTCAAATCATTTCCAAGCGCGTAATACAAGCACGACTAGCTTTTTTGTATTTCTACGGACATGATTGTTAAAATGTAATCATAGTGTATGCTTGTTTGCAAAAAGGCTGCAACATATTTTTTAAGTTTACGCAATACAATAATATTTGTACTTTTGCTTGTGAGTTAAAAATTTGTGTATATATACTTGTTCTAAAAAGAGTAGTCTTTATGCAAGTGATTATACTGCTTCCAGAATTTGAAAAAAAACTCCTTCTTTTACAGAGAAGTCATAGAACAGATATGCGACATCCTAACTATTCTGTTCAGTGTGTTAGAACCTGGAGAAATATATCAGAGATATTTAGTAGAAGTCTCCACATTGTTGACCAATCCAAACGCCAGTGTGAGACTGCTCATGCTGCGTGAGTTTCAACGTACAACCTCACAGCCACAAAGGATATTCCAATTGTTGGAAGACACCAATTTACTGATATCTATTATAAACAGAATCGGCGACAACGATTTGACTGTCGCAGAATGCGCAATGAACATAGTAAAGAAAATTGGTGGAGATCCAAATGGTTTGCATATTCTCTACAAGGGCGAACTTTTGCGAACGTTTGCCAGGCTGCTGCAGAAAGACACCATCAGCTTTCGCGTTTACGAGGTCATCGTGGATATAGCCAAAACATCCAGGATAGCTTTGGAAGTATCCGCTCAGTCAGGTTTCCTAAATAGTTTAATCAGTGTGCTGGATGATGAAGATGTGTTGCTTCAGTTGAACGCCTTGGAGATACTAACGCAGTTAGCCATATTCGAGGAGGGTCTCAGCTATCTGGAGCAACAAGAAGTCCTGAGTAAGCTGGTGCAAAAGATCGCGCAGGCCAATGAGAATTCCTTGTCGAATTTGTTGATCCCTGGTCTGATGAAGTTCTTTGGCAACGTCGCGCGACACTGGCCTAACGAGCTGTTCTCCAAGTATCCAGTGATCATCTCCGCGTTGTTCGAAGTGATCGACAGCGGGGATCAGACTCTGCTGGGTCCCGCGTTGGACACTTTGGGGTTTGTGTCCGCGAGCGTCGAAGGTAAGTATGCGCTGCAGGCACTGGGAGATGCAATGATCGGCGCTCTCAAGACGATCGGCGAGATCGTGCAGAGGATGCCCACTGGCTTGAGAATTCGCGGCCTGAACAATCTCACTCTTATACTCGAAGTCAAGAGGGCCGAACAGGACAACAGAATTCTCTCCTTGACGAAGCTGTGGTTTGACTCACTATGTGATGATCCGTTGGGTATGATCGTGGCGATATGCAGACAGCCGTTCGCCGATATCAGACAAGCCGGCTTGGAGGTGCTGGCGGTGGTCGGCTCTCAAGTATGGGGGCAGGAGTACATATCGACTTATCCGGGCCTGGTAGAGTTCTTGTTGGACAGAAGCGTCGAGACGTTTAAAGACTGCATAGACGCCAAGTTCGAGGTTGTGAAACGCTTGTCTCAGGCGGAGCAGCATGTGTTTGACGCGGATACTATGCAGAAATTCAAGCAGTTCGTTAACGAGGGTCCATACTTTGTCGACTTTAACAGGGAAATCGCGATAGAGGGTGCTTTGTAAGAGAGGCAGGAATAATTTCTCGCATTATTACTCGATGTTATTATAATATTAAAGATTATATGACATGTAACATAATAATGTAACTACAGTCGCTGCAAGGAGCGGATTAGTATTTATTCTTTGTCTCATTATAAGAGATTGATCATCGAGACGTCGTGTTGGTCGTCGTGGAAAAAGTGCGCTTTCTCCATGACTCTTCCGCATTTATTGGTAAAAGCACATACTGAAACTCCTGCATTTACTATCTTCTTCTCGCAAAAGGAATACTCATTAATAATTCGGGCTCTGTTAAAATTGTGTTGGGAATTTTATAAAAAGAGAAATAATTTATTTCACATTCTAACCGTATATAGAGAAAAGTCGTTGATATACATTTGAGATAAATCAAACAAGTGCGTGGTATTGATACAGCATGTATGTAATATTATAGCATGTTTGCAATGTTTTACCATTGGTTCGCATATTTTTACGTAAAACTTATACATATACCTATATATTATATATATATATATATATATATATATATATATATTTACATATATAT
>NW_022639454.1:29707-43416 GCF_010583005.1 Odontomachus brunneus
TCTCTCTCTCTCTCTCTCTCTCTCTCTCTCTCTCTCTCTCTCTCTCTCTGCTGTTAATCGTCTCGTCGAAATTTTTCCCAACACAAACTCACCACTAAATCCTTCCCCAAATGAAACGGAGAATCCAGATTCATAGCAGTCAAACGTATGACAAGTGGATGAACCAAGTAAGCGCAATAGGTCACTCTGCTGAATGGATACAGTAGCGGCTCCGATAGTATCTTATTTACATATCCTGAAAGAAGCATTTGGGTTGTTGTTTTGCCACGAGTTTTATAGCGATTTAACGTCGTGTAGAATCTCTCTCTCTCTCTCTCTCTCTCTCTCACTCACCTCCGTAACCGGTACTGCACGCTATTACGATCCACGACAAACCTAATGCCCACGCGCTATGACTTAACGAGGAGTAAGCAGCGGCTGTGGCTGGTGTAAGTTCCGCCTCGTACAGACCGTAGAGCAAACTCAGGAGACACGCGCAGGACAGAAGCCAGCCCACAACGACGGTAGTCTAGAAATAACGACGTTACAAGTTGCTGTTTTACGAAATTCTTCGTACTTTAAAGAACCACCTGCCAGACAATGCGAATGTACGAAAGACATCTTTGAAGTTTTTGACCCTCAGCAGTCGTACCTTAGACATTTTCACTTTGCAATCGATCTTAAAGAGAAAGTAGCCAACGGACATTCCAATCAGGTAAGGGCCCAGCCTTGTCCACGGCTTGTCGTAGATCTTGTCGAAGAGAGCCAGCGGATCGTCTGAACTCGGCATGTGATTGTTGACTAAGGCGATATAGCCGGTGGTTGCCCATGAGCTCACCAATAGACTGACCAATGCGAAAGCCGCGATCTTGAAATGATTCGTAGCGAGCACCAATATGACGCCACCCACAATGTAAAACTGCGTGTCGTCCGCCACGTACCAACTCCAAAGCATGCACTACAACATCGGCATAAGTTTGCATCTTTGTCCATTCTAATTCTTCCTATCGATTAGACGAGACTTACCATTTGCTCAACGGGGAACCAAGTGTTGATATAGAGTAAATTTCTCCACCAATAATTGGGGCAATTGTAGTGATCCGCCGTGGGAGGCTCGAAGATAGAGTTTGCATGGAAGTACTTCATCGAGACCTCGACCACGCCTAACACAAACATGTACGGCGCGGTGAGTCTGCTGAATCTATACAGAAGGAGCCCGATGAACTTGAGGGTGCCTGCGACGAAGCCGCGCGTGCCTTGCGTGAGCCTCTTCAGATCTCCCTTGGCGTTGGTACGGAAATACAGGAAGCTCACGAGCAAGCCGCCCATGAAGAAGAAGGTGTCGACGCTGAACGCACCGTTCGTGATGGTCTGGAAGAGGAACCTCTTCTCCACCACCCTGCGGTATTCCATGTTGTCCGAGTACTTGAAGACGACTATGCATGTGTGCCCGAGTATCACCCAGGCCATCGAAATCGCCCTAAGCCCGTGTATCGTGCTAATAGTGTCTCCGCCCACATTACGATCGCAGATGGTCCTTACGTTAGCTCGAACGGAGAACGAGAGTAGGAGCTCTTGGCAAACATCTGCGGAAGTGAATTTGATCGCATATCCGAGAATCTATTATTTTTTTCCTTCTTTTTTTTAACAAAATGATATATATGATATACTTAGCGAAGGCACACAAAAATTCGACATACTGAGTTGATGTTCTTCCACAGTGGACGACTGCAAGCCACTCTCGTGGTCGTTGTTATTATTAATCGGCTGCACACCGTTGATGCTAGGGTCTGCCACTGGAACAGGAAGGTAGACCGTACCTTGAAAAGCTACGGAATATAATAACGAATCACTACGTCTGATACCGTCTTCGTCTTGTAAGAGTCTGTGGAGTGGTGGTCGTTCTGCGTTTTATCCGCTGTGTTCTCGCTATTCCGATTGTATCTCGCAATTGCAACATCCTTTATACAAACTTACAGGATCCCGCACAACACGCAAGTCTTAAAAACGTCCTATTTTGTTTTCAATGTCTTTTGGGCGTCTTTCAGACATGCATGTTGTGTGAGATTAGTATATACACTGCCCGATACAACGAGCCATTTTATTTGCAAAGTAACCATAGCGTCTTTTATAGATTATTTTTCGATTTTTTGACAATTCTTTGTTGAGGTTGCCTCAGATTCACGACATTTTCTCTTTAAATTCACTTGTGAGAAGTTTACTGAGTTTGGAGCTTAAAATACGCCATCCGGTCGCCAATCGATATTTGACACTCAATGTTGAAATAATCGATAATCGATGTTGCCTCTAAGAGAAAATCGATTATCTATTCAAAAAATGGAGTCCTCTGCACTGGCTTGACATATCAGTGTATGTACCGTTTCGAAGAGTGATTATAAGTGAAAAGCTCTCGAATGCGGGAACACGGTGAGTCCGTTTACCATTTAGCGTTTTCTGGTTGCCGTTGGCGAGTTGATCGAGTTTTCCATGCTTCTCCAGGTCGTAGATCACGTTATTCCTGTGGAACTTCCTCGATAGGTAGTAGTCGTATCCCGTGCCGAAGATCATCAGTACCAGTACCACCGCGCTGACGCCACTGAAATACATTGACCTTTAGCTATCGTCGAACACGCTCGACGACGGTCAACCGATCTCTTCCGCAAACTTACAAGAGGATCCAAAAGACCGGGTCGGCGTACATGTCGTATAGGTTATGCTGGTCCCGGACTCTCTCAATCGTCGAGTGTCTCACGACGAAATCGCTCGCGGCCAGCTTGCTGATCACGGCGAAGTCGGAAGCGGTGCACGAGAACGGCAGACAGACACCTAGATGGATCACTCTTGTCTGAGGAGAGGAAAGTAACGTTGTGAAACAGCGCGAAAGATGGTATGTAAATTATGCTAATTACCGGTGCTGTACTCACTGAAGTGTATCGTGATGCGTTCAGAGAAAGTCGCATCATATAGAAACCTAGACGATAAGGCGGTCTGTCGTCAAAGGACAAGGTTTCCAATAAACCGCTGCCGCTGCCGCCCGTGTTGACCTTTTTGCGCGGCTCTGCGTTGAATTCACGCAGCTCCTCGATCGACGAGTCGAGCGGCAGCGTATCCGGATTCTTCCTGAAGTACTCTTGTCCAATGTAGTCACACTCGGTGGCT
Organism: Odontomachus brunneus; assembly: GCF_010583005.1. Classification (NCBI taxonomy): domain Eukaryota; kingdom Metazoa; phylum Arthropoda; class Insecta; order Hymenoptera; family Formicidae; genus Odontomachus; species Odontomachus brunneus. Next base: position 32,846 of record NW_022639454.1, read on the forward strand.
GAGCCCGTGAAGTACGAATTGCCCCAGAAGAAGCCATTGGTGTATCTACCCGACGCATCGTCCGCTGATGAAATCAAGACACAATCATTATTGTATGATACATCTTTGATCTAGCATTAATGTTGCGAGCAACGCTCGCTCAAGCTATGATCGTTGCTGTGATTCTTTCAGTGCACTAAAATACTTGAAAATTTATCTGTAGGATTTAAAGTTTATTCACATATAAATAAACTTTATTTCTCATAGAAATGAACTGTTATATCCCACAAATAAATTTCACAAATTCTGTGTGTGAATAATTTTATATCTCACAGATAAATTTTCGCTGAGAGAAAATACTTGGAAATTTATTTGCGAGATATAAAGTTTATTTCTTTACACACAGGGAAATTTTCTCATTTAAAGAAATTAATTTTTTTGTCAGTGTATACTTGTTGCGTCCGTCACATCACAGTTCGTCTCTTTTGGAAGATGAAAACGCGCTCCGAGAAACACTTTCATCGAAGAGCCACCGCGACGATCGAGCCGGAAGCAGTTGGCGTGAATGCGGCGAAAGTATTTCTATTCAAAGTAGGTCGACGACTCTAACTCGCGAGAAAGTGAGAACGAGGATCGGCTGCCCTCGGCAATCGCGAGAGCGACGTTGTCTTAGAGATTTTTAACATTTGGAACTGGTTCCACCTCGTAGCGATATACTCCTCTCTAATCGGGTCTTTGCTTCTCAATCGTTGTTTTCATTTCTATATTGAGAGATACATAAGAAAGAATACAGTCATTTCTCCAACTCGCGTGTGTGATATTGGCACATAACTAGATTAAAAGATTCTCTTCGTCTCGTTTCTCTGAGATTGACTGAGATCTCCTGAAGTGTTTTTCCATGCTTCGCGTGATAGGTCTCAAACTTCCGCCGATACACGGTGTTCTAGATTTGTTAATTTACAGCAACTTGTCTTACCGCGATAGGAAATTAGATCCTTAGGATAATTACTTGCTTTGTGTGCGAGTGGGCGCGGTATGACGCGGGACTCTTTTCACCTGCGCCACCGAGAAGTTAACTTACGGCGCAGGCTATTATCTAACATGCAATTAGTGATCTACGATTAAATGTCGAGATGCGGTGATATCCGCTTGATTAAATAACCATGTAATTGCCGTGCACGCACTCGGCAGAACATTCGGTAGAACACGCGAGCCGTATTTTTCGCATGGATGAAGTAACGCGCGAGGTATTCTCGTTATCGCGGCTCTAACGTAACACTGATACCGTTTTAGGTGGCCAAACGTCGTCGGCGAGACATCGGGCTGCCGCCGATGCGAAGTGAGACTTTCTATTCGGGAAGTAAAAGATATTATCTAATCGCCAGCATGACGGAGGATTTACGAGGCTGCGTTATACGGACTGTAGCTCAATCGCGAACTCGTTACATCACTTGCGGCTGCATACTTACGGGTTACGACGTCATGTTTCGGACGGCACTCCGTCTTGCTTTCGGGATGAGAAAAGTTTCATTTTATTTCTGATGTCGCAAGGGGCTCTTCGCGACCGTACGCTTTGGTTTCACATCTCACCGCGATCTCAAGAACGCAAAGCATTCAATATTCCGCTTACAGTCAAATGCATCAGGACCTTCATGCTGTCCTTCTTTCTGGAAGAGACGCCGAGTAAAAGTCGACTTCCTTGATCGCGCCGTTGAGATTCGTCCACCTTACGCGTTTTTTTCTTTTTTTTTGCGCATTTGATGCCATGATACGCGCAAATAACATCATTATTCATCTTTTTGCGATCTTTGCGACTGATTGTTGCATGATTAAGGAGACATGGTCGCAAAATCCAAAGGCGGAGCCTACAATTTTTATCGAATTCCTTTGCTTCGTGAAGTTGTTGTATCATAGGCTTGTCAATCATACAACTATAAATGTAAAAGCTACATCAATACGGTCGTACAAGAGATAGTTATGTTAAACATGCGGCGATTATATAATCACAATAGCTGTTAGCGGCATAAAGTCATAGAAGTGAGGTGCGGCGTGATGCATAATACACGCAAGGAGAGAAATCTAAAATGTTTTTACAGGCCTACTATCATTTGTGATAGGTGGTATGTGATTAGAAGAAAATTTATATTACATCTATCGCGATTTTTAATGAATACGTGGAGAGAATATAATTTCTTTTTTTCATGTAAATTCTTTTCAATTTTCCTATGTTTCTAGTAGCGCATGAATAAACTGTCAGTAAGATTTGAGACATTCTCTAAGAAATTTGCTAGCGAATTTCTTTAGAAGCACAGCAAACTTTTTGATAGCACATTTCAATTCCTAAAATATGTATAAGCAGCGCACATGAAAGGATAATCTCACAGTTAATATAGAATGTTGACTTGTTCGTCGGTTACAAATTTCTTTCTGTAAAGTTTTTCCGTGTAAAAATAGTATTGAACAGGCCGATAAAAGTCGACGTGATCGAAAAGATTCGATGTCGACACGCAATTCCGAAAGTCGCCGTTTGCTGACCTATGCGCGACATGCGCGGGATAGTCGTTGAATAAGAATGACAATGAATTTTGAGTCGTGAGTCAGTTACATCGCGGTACTCCAAAGTCAAGTTCAGACTCGTCACGTAATTTCGTTTCCGCACAAAAATGTAAATGCGCGATGCAACGATTCTGTTCGAGTTCAATTTTGCATTTTGTGCACGCCATACAAAGTGGTGCTATTTACTTGGCTTCGTACCGTACGTTAAAAATATGCACATAGTAATTCGCTTTTTACGATTTCCAAGTTGAATGCCGATGTTGTTTGTTTATTATTTACGCGGGAATAGATTCGCTCCGCTTGTGAGAAAAAATAAGGTGTAACGGATGAATTTCTTCAGATTTCTGAACGAATGTTGCAAATTATGTGTAACCGGTTTGAAAGGATCGCATCCACTGTTCTCGTTAATACGTTCATTGTCGAGGTTCTTGCGCCGACTAAAGTTCATGGACTGTGATTGCACCATTGCATTATTCCTTAACTTGAAGTGTTATGGTTTTGAATCGAGATGATTTTCTCTTAACAGCATGTGGAAACGTGTAATTACAAATCTCGCGAGGTCCTGACTAGTTAAAGAATATTTTAGATAATATTAATCATGATTCTGGAAGAAAAAATGATCCAACTCACAAAATTATGATTATACCAATGGGTAGCCCGTACGTCTCTCTACATAAAACAGATTCAATACAAAGAAACCGAAGTCAGTGAGTGCCTAAAATTAATAGAAAACAATTTTTATTTTTTACTAGTTGCGTCTTTTTTACCCATTTTTTAAGGATTAAGCTTGTCATTGAATACTCTTAAAGAGAAGAAAATTGACTACGCTTGAACTTCTTGAACGAGAACCTTAGTTTTATCTATATTTTTTAAGTCATGTATCAAACTTTCAGTTTCATCTTTCACGAAACGTACTTCATTAAATTTTCCAGTTAAGTCAATTGGGTCAGTCTTGCATAACTACGGCCGTATGTACACGGTTGTTACATTCAATTTTTGAGATACAAGTTCTTACAACACATATGTTGTCCACATATATGTGAGTTTACTCCAATTATATTTTGCCAAGAGTTTCTCTCGTTAATTATTCAATTCAGTAATTTATTGCCGAGGTTACGACGGATTTTATTTGGACATCTGGGAAAAAAGTTCAATCAGGAAATATATCGCGTTTGTACCGACGGCATTGAAGGCTGAAAAAGAAAGTGTTCCCGCGAAGAAGGTAATGCGAAATACCCGTCGCGCGTCTTATGCAGCCTTGTTCCCTTAAAAGAAATCGACTCGAATGCGTAGAATGTTTCGCTTCGTGCGCGTTCCGTCATATTGACGACTGACAATCGAATGGATGAGAAAATTGTTCAATTCTCAACAGAGAAAGTATTTGCTCGCTCCGAGAATTTTACATTAAAAATTACTATTTTGTAACCGAGGAATAGATCAATATTCTGCAGTCTTTATCCCTTTACTTCATATGTGCTAGTTTAAGAACTGAAAGGGGTGCTATTAAAAAAATATTTCTAACAAAATTTATTCCGTTTCTTAGCAAGATAACTCTTGCTGACTGTCTATTCCTGTTAGAGGCATAGTAAAGTTGAAAAGATTGCAAATTTGTTAATATTAAAATTAATGAAATTATATGAATTTATATGAATTTATTAATTAAAATAATTTGAAAATATATGAATTTATTGATATTAAAATTGGAAAAAGAGAATTTATATAGAAAAGGACAATTTTCTCCACTATAGCGCCACTATGGTGCCACTGGTACTGATTTCGTTCAATTTGATGAGACGCAGCTAGTTTTACGCTTCGTAGCATATCTTTAGTCATAACAAAATTATCAACTATTGTTGCATGTCGATTTATATAGCGTATCGGAGAAAGTGACTCGGAAAGAGAAAGGCGTACTCAATCGAAGTTAATGTTGCAATACTATAATGTCCCTCTGGCATTGACTTGCTTTCTTATATTAAGTAAGGTCGATTTGAAGTGAATGTTATCTATGAATATTATCTACGAATATGTGCGCAAACACTTAAAGTCTCTTTTCTCAGCTGATATACTAATGAGAACCATTCGATTGAATTTTATAATGTTTACGGGAGTGTATATTCGCGTTAAAATTCATCCGTGACATTTTAATCTGGTCTTCTCATTACTTTCGATACAGAGGTATATTTTGCTCTAAGAAACGCAATATATTATCGGTCGGTGAATTTATGGATGTTTTAATTATGTCTACAGCGGTTTGCCTTCATTCTAAACTTCAAACAAAATCGCTTTCATCTACAGAAACATCGCCTTGATTTATGCGCTATACGTCCTTCACAAGTGAAGAAGCGCATCTTTAATAAAGTTGACAGATCTCTTCGACGGACAATATTCTTCCTTCGCGATTGTTGCTCATAACGGCGACGTTGGCATCTTTTAAAATGCATCGATTTAAAAGATCTCAATAAAAAAAATACTATTGAGATAGCTTGAAAAAAACGCGTCTTGACGCGTATCGACTTCAAGTATTTAAGGAGATGCCTCCTAGGTCAGTGATAAAACTCAATTTGTTTGCCTCTTACGAAAACGGCGAACGGAAATTGCGTATAATTCGTATGGCGGCAAGAGTTTTATAGCCCGTCCGCAGATTCACGCGGATCATCACGACGCACTTTGCGAAGAGGCGAGGTGACTTTCTTTTTCTTGACACGCACGAAAATGCAATAACCCCGATACATGAAAGTGAAACGCATCCCGTTTCCAATGCTGTCATTTATGGTCGCGCTATTGCAACAATAGATTGGCGTGCTCCAAAGAAGCGAACCCATAATTGGCTGGTGAAATGGCCGGTCGCGATGATTGACATTCTTGTTAGTTGACAATTGGGCAACATGCACAAGTTCCGTTTAATTGAGTTTCGTTTGCGTTGACGCGCGTTATTCAACGCTGTGCTCGTACACGTAGAAAATATTGTAGCAGAAATTACATTTAAACTATATTTTTCTTTACAATGTTTTTTATAAAGCTGAACTATACCAAAATTCTCGTATATAAATTACTGTAGAAATAATAAATTTAACGATCTAGTCGATATAAAGAAGCATTCAAATAATCATAACAATTTCTTGTAGTAAACTTGCATAACATTTTTAAACAGATATATAGTGATTTCTGTCATAACTTTACGTGGTCCAAGATTATAAAAACCATGTTGCAATTTTTATTATATTAATTAATTTTATTACAATATTATATTAATTTTATTATAATATTATTATATTATATTATATTAATATTATATTAATTAATTTTATTATTTTTCCTTCGTATAGACTTGAAAAATATATTTTAAATAGGACATATCTCATTGCCTCGAATACGTTTCGTATATTTGAGGCCGCACAGTCTCTCGAATAACGGAGAATATTCTCGCTGCTAATGTTAATTAGTAGGTTTCAACGATTGACATATTCGGCGACGTTTCATTAGAAATACATTCTTTTGTAAAGTAGGTTACGCCTGGGGCGAGTGGGGCGCGGCTCAAGTATGTAAGCAAACGCAGTCTTCAGTTTTTGACTTGTACAACTCAATTTGTAGTACGACACATGCTTTCTATTCTATGCTTCTCTCCGTTTGATTAGCAGCGAAAACGACACGCGGGATTGTCTTTCCGAGACAAATAAAATGCCGTAGAAGCGCCGGGCGTTTTCTTTCGCCGATGAATTGCGAGATACTTGGCCTAGTTTTGCAATTCCGTATTAATCGACGTTCATCGAAATATTGGTCAAGGAATAATTTCGACAAAGTCAAGAGCGACGCAAGACTTATATATTTGTATCTCCTTAAAATAGCTTATACAATTAGTATTCTAATGTTGTTTCAGCATGTCTGAATTAAAATTGCAAATTATTTCTAAACGTCAAAGGATGCAAATGCGAATTTGCACAATTAAGACCGAATGCCGGAAATTATTTCACAATCTCGTCACGTACGCCACATATTCACTCTAATTTTGTCGCTTTCGTTTTATGACCGATGTGTGCCCGAAAGTTGCGCACGATAGTTGCCCACGTTCAATAACGCTTCATCTTATGCTCCACATTGGCATTTTACCGGTTTTAACAACTTTCGCTCAATTTCACCGTTGGTCCTCCGCGATTAACTCACGTTGTGACATAAGATAGTAGCACACGAATTAATTAATCAGCGCGAATATGCCGCACAGTGGGGTTAAATGAAATTTCATACTTGAAGAGAGTCTACAGCTTCGAATCCGGTTCCTATGCTCTTTTTCTTTCTTTTTTAATGAAAGCTATTGGAAATAACATTGTTAGATATTTTTGTCTTTTGCTTCCTTTCTTCTAAATCAAAGAAGTTAGATTTAGAAATGTTTTTCAATCAAACGGTAGACACACAATCATTTCAGATCTCATCTAACTGAACATCAGGCATAGATGTTACCTCAACTTAATAAACCAAATTAATTGAAACTAATTTTAATAAATAAAAACTACTGAATTAAGTAAGACTAAATTATTACTACAATGTACAAATTTTTTAAATCTAACTTCTTTACATATTTGATTTAGAAGAAGGGAAGCAAAGGTAAAAATCTGGCTCGGCAAAGATTGTTCCAAATTTCATTAAAAAAAGTATCGAATTCGGTTCAAGTTCACTGTGTTTTTTGAAACAACCCCGGTGTCGGGATGAGACTGTCGCGTGTGAAACTTGTTCGAAAAAAATTCAACAATATAAGATTTAATTTCTTCACCTCTTTTTAGTTCTATTTACACGCACGTGCATAGAAACAATTGAACGTAATTTCAGCAGCGGTAACCTGTTGTAAAAACGAAAAAGTAAGGTAAAAAAAGACGACACAACAGAGCAAGAATAGCTCTGTTTCACGCAATTCCGCAGCATCGTTGCGCGTCTCAGTTGACGTAATCGTGATACACGCATCGTTGAGGAACGCACAATAGATCGATTCGAGCGTAACCAGCGATGATACGCACCAGTATTACCGGCGACTGATCGTCGCGTCCGACGATATAATAGAAGCGCTCTTCCGCAAAAGCGAAAGCTTCCGCGATTTCATTCCCAATCCTCCACCACGTAATCCTCTTCCGCGTGGTGCGAATAGTATAATTTCGGTAATCGCTGCGTCAATTTGGCCCGCGTCACTGGCTTTCTAACTTCGATCTTGAAGCCACATCGTCGCGGTCTATTCGCGAGAACGACACACTGTGTAAATTCAAGAGTGTGTTATTTCGCGTGATTGAATTTTTCTTTTTTACATATTTCTTATCGTTTCGAATCATTTCACACGTTTAAAGTTCTTATTTGGCTTGAAGCCTTTATTTGTTTTAATGTTGTTCTCAAGCAACATCGATTTCTGATGAGCCATATGCAAGGACAATCAATGCAGGACGCATTTATTTAGTACTATTGCTCTGGAGCAACATCTGTTATCAGTTCGTCTCAGTAGTTTCGATTTAGGTTGCGTTGAAAGGAGCTTCAACGAAATTGCATGATTATGCATTCAAAATAATATTTAGATTTGCAGGAAAGTTTTTTTTTATCGCGTGTGCATCAAATATGCGTTATTTTCTTGCGCGTTCATCGGAATCTTCTCGGAGGGATCTTTCACATAACTTGGATCAATCGTGTCTAAAACTATTCGGTGATTAACACTTTTCAAGGGCGTGAGAGAACAAGAGTCAATCGAGACCCGAGTATGAGGGGATCATACAACTTTCTTCGCGCTCAATCATTCCGCATAATTAGCGGGCCTATGAATGGCAATGTCAGCGAATAATGGATGTCGTAACTATCCAGACGTCCGTTAAACAATTTTCACGACCGAGAAATATAAATTGGTCATTTGGAATTGCGCGTTTCTGCCTCGGGCACAAGTTCTTCACCTTTCACGTGTAATATACGAATGTTTCTTTCGCGTTGGAACTTTCGTATTTTAAATGACATCCGGTTTAAGTGAGAAAAAGCAAATCGCAGTCTGTGGACCGAGAACGACGACCTGCGCTGCTCTTCCGCCTGACTCTTGCCCCATTCGAAACTCTTGCTCGTCTCGTCGAAATGAAAGTCGCCATCCTGTTCCAGCGCGCATTTTGACTAGTAGAAACTAGGAAACAGTATTTCCTGGATGGCACGACGGCGGAACCGGATAGAACACGTGAGAGAATCACACATCCGAGACGGCATGTTGGCGTGCGAGATGAATAGCGTTTTTAAGTGTCACATAACGCGATAACGCTTCGGTCTTTCCTCGGTACGATGCAGACGCACCTTTCACCTTTTCTTACGCGCGAAATTCACGGATACCGCGACGAGATGATGCACGTAGCGCGAGCTCACGTAGCGGAGGGTGAAAGTGGTCGCGCGGACCGTCGTCGGTTAAAGTTTGCGTGGACGTGGATGTTGAGATGTTTTTTTTTTTTTCCGGCGGGGATGTCGAGCTCGCGTTGTTTTACGAGCGCGATTATTGTCGACGATAGGAGAAAAAAGATCGGGGAGAGTAATAAAGCTTCGAGCGGCAATAGTGTGAAGAAAAACATGCCCGTCCCTGCATAGAAAATTTTCTCGGATCTAATTAGGATCCAGCCTAACTTCCCAAAACAATTATGAATTTTGGAAAGAAATGTAATCTTTCAGACACGCGACTCTGAAGGCCCGTGTTAGTGGTCATTACTTGTAACTTGTTCCATGTGAGATACTCAGATATAAATTTACAATTAGATTTGAGTTTTTACTTTGAATTACATAATATATGCCATATTACACTTGTAATCGCGATTCAGCTGAAAAATTTACATCCTAACTCTAAATTCAAATTTGAATATCTTATATGAGGCAAGTCTGAAGTAACGACTATTAACACGAGTCTAAATGACGAAACCCAAAGTTTTTCAACAATATCTTTTCTGATCCTTATATTTTACATTATAATTTAATGAAATATGTTGAAATTAATTCATCATTCAGTAAAATCTTCAAAGTGCTTTAAAAATATTTTGTTTTTTGGTATTTTATTCTATTGAATACAATAGAATAGTTGATATATGATAAAAATGTGATTCTCTGTTTGATATCATAAAAGTATTATCTTTCTCTTAAGAAATTTCTATGTGGATTTAGAATCATAAGGATGAGAATTTACGATGGTTTCTCCTAAATTACCAGTGTCTCGCTACGGGATGGCGACTAAAAAGGCGCTCCGAGGTAAGCCCTGACCTACTTGAGTCGCGCGAAATTCCTGTCCGAATCGGGCAGGTGCGTCGGTTTCCCAGACAGGTTCCTGCAGGCGAAACTTGGCACGGAGAAAGAGAAGATTGCGCGATTACATTGGAATATTTTTTAGCTCGGCGAATACGCGGATGTGTCGAATATTTCGCGGGTGTGCGCGATTTTACTTTCAGCATTTTCGCGCACGTAAACATTTTCTCTTTATCGTTCGTGTAATATGATTAAGGATACAAGTCGATGTGGAATTATATCCACGCGATCAAGCAATACGTGATTCTCGACAGCACAAACTATCTCTCTCGTTTGTTCGATAATGCCAATTTACATTTGCAGACGCTTAGGGAATTCACACTTGGCACGTTCCTCGGGATTTTGTAATCAATTTGAATTGGCAATGTGATATATTACAGAGATACTAAAAATACTCCTGACATTCTTTTCTAAGACACATATGTATTCTTTGATGGAGCAATATGATAAAAATAATGTAACAGAATATCCAACTCTGAATCTTCTTATTGTTTTGTTCTTTAAATATAAATATTTAAACTTTTGTGCGTAATATATACATATACATACATACATACATATATATATATATATACATACATACATACATATATATATATATATACATTGAATATGTATTCTTTGTTGACAGTCTTTAAATATCCGTATTTAAAGACCGAAACAATACGAATGGGGTACGTGTCCAGGCATTGGTACTTCTCTCTCTCTCTCTCTCTCTCTCTCTCTCTCTCTCTCTCTCTCTCTCTCTCTCT
>NW_022639454.1:43514-56429 GCF_010583005.1 Odontomachus brunneus
TCTCTCTCTCTCTCTCTCTCTCTCTCTCCTCTCCCTCCTCCCCCTCTCTCTCTCTCTTTAGAAATACATAACTAAATGTGTCCTTCGCGCTGGATATACAGAGAAAAAGACAGATAAAAATCGTTCACGAAATATCTCTTATCGAGCGGATTGAGCTCAAGTAGAAGAGATAAAATGATAGTAATCGATTTGGAAGTGTTCCTGTTTACGAGATGAGCACGTTTCATCGAGAAACGCGCGTGCACGCTACACAATGCATTCACTTAGCGGACGTGTGAAAAGTGGTATTGACCGAGGAAAGTGAAGCCTCGAAGGCGAGAGAAGGACGTGACGGTTTCTCGCGAGGTCTCGGCTTTAACGTCCGATAATGAGTCTTTGTGTCGCTAAAAGTGAAACCTGCCGCCGACGAAAGTAGGCAAGCTATGGGGAACCGGAAAGCAGACGCTGTTCGTAACACATATGCGTTTAGTTTGGTCCTCGAACGACCTGCTTCTACTGCTTCTCCGCGACGCGACTGCGATTTCCGTTGCTAAGTTGCTAAGCAGCTGCGAAGTTGTCCTCGAATTTTCGATGCTAATTTTAACGATAAATATCTCGTCAGGTTCGGAGACGATCTTTGCTTGAGGAAAGTCACGGCACAGGTCGTGATGACTTTTTAATACAGGAATCATCCAAGCAGTCAAAATTATCATTAAGGGAGCAAGTTACTTTTTCAAACCAAACATTCAATGGGAATTTATTTCAAGAAAATTATCAAAAATAAATATGTTTATATGAATTTTTTATTTATTGAATTTATTAATTGAATATAATATATTTGCATTTAAACAATTTATTTTTATTTTTTGTATAAAAATGACGTCACACAGAGCACCTATTGCCATTTGCCGAGGGTGCACCGAGCTCTTACGTGCCTTTCTGATTTATATAATTTACGTTTATAAATTATTTTATTATTTATCTCTTATTTTTTTATTAAAACTCAAATGTATTTGTTCAATAATTTTCTTTAAATAAATTCCCGAATATCTTATTGCCTTTTCTGGTCTAAAAAGGCAATTTGGTCTCTTAAGGTTAACAAGTCAATTTTAATTTTGTCGAAGAGTTCGTCGTTGAAATCACGACGAGTGGTTCCAATGGATCCTCAGTTTTGGAACATCCTTAGCAATCGTTAAAGACGTAATCGTTAAAGGATCGTTCGGAAGTAACTCGCATCTCACTGAATGATTTAGCACGATTACATGTGGCTCAATGTAATGTAGAAAGCTGCATCGGGGAGAAAGTGCATAGGAAGTTACATATATGGCGCGTACGAAGTTGTTCGATACGAAGAAGAAGAAGAAGAAGGAGGCGCGGGAAGCCGTGATCTAATCACGGTTTAAAAATCAGATATCAATGCGCAACGGCAAGCGTAATTGATTATGTAAAGTCAAGTCCGGCCGCGATATACTTATTACGCAAGAAGAGAAACATTATGGTTGCACAATCGGTGCACGTTGATCGTATTGATTATATGAAATTATAAGTACAATGGTCCGTTGTCATAACATGAGTCACAGTAAACCTCCCCATTAAGTTATTCCTATTTCGTAAGAGTAACGTACAAGTTGCCTGATTTAAAAATGTTCTACGTAGCTGCATTTAATTGGAGCGATTCTTTGTTCAGTCACGACCTTCCTTTCATTTACTGATTTACATTTTCTAAAGTAAAAACTGAGCGAGAACTTGTGCAATTTGTGGAACGTAACAGTATAATATATGAATACGTTACACATTGTAACATAATAAAACTGGTCGTCTATGGGCGCGACACATTACGCGTGCTGCGCGCACAAAGATCCTGGACGCTCGTGTGCCGCAGTAGAAAAGACCAACTATGGCCGTACTCGTGTCAGCAAGCTTTGTGAAAATGTCTTTACTGGTACAACTCGGAACACTCGAGAGCGAAGCTTAATGAAATTCAGTATAAAAATATGTCAATTTACGATAATAATTTAATTTGATTTTTTAGGCTTTCGCGGTGTTCATGTATATTAGATTTGGTTTCCAGGTTTGAGCCGCGTGGATTCATCTTTGTTTGATTCCGACGTTTCGCGAACATTTCAATCCGCTTCATCAGCGAGAGCATCGGATCGTTCCTCCCTGATGAAACGGACTAAAATGTTCGCGAAACATCGGAATCAAACAAAGATGAATCTACGCAGCTCAAACCCGGAAACCAAATCTAATAATTTATTTTAATTATTATAGGACCACTCACTTTTTAGAGCCCACAGTTCCTGATTCTTCAGAGCCTCGACGTACGTCGTGATGTCCTTGCCACATTGCGCACCAACGGCATGCTTACCCTCGGCCCAATTTCTTACTAAATTACGCGCACTGAAAATGTCCAGCGTGTCCGACAGACTGGTCCAATTCTTCTCGATGAGATTGTTGGTCGCCGGCAGACTTCTGACACGAAGAATCGACTCTTCCAAAGCACCTTTCGGAATATCAGTCGATGCGGCGTGGGTCGCGGTGAGCACAAGCAAAGCGACGAACGGCAATTGCATTGCGCCTCGCATCTTCATCTCATAAATGTTCACAGAAAAGACTTACTACTTGCACCCACACCAAATACCAGCGAGTAACGAGGGAGACTAGTCACTGCTCGTGGATCCACATCATTAAAAGTCTTCACGGATCATTGGGGTTGATCGCGATTTTTCCTCTGGCTAGCTGTCGATCTTCGCGGCTGCAGTCATCGGTGGTATTTCTTGAGTGATCCTCGAGTGAATGGAGTATCGATTCTCTGTCAAGAATCCCGTGACATTGTCAAAAGCGTTGCGTGATCCCCATTTGCACTTGATATCTGAGAGTTTTATCACTCAAACGATTGAATCTCGTTTCTCCCGACTCGACGAGATTATTACGTGAAACTTTGCGTATGAATTTCCGAAACAGTCGTCAAAAAATCTTCTTCATAACGCGGCTCTTCCAAGCTCATAGTCTCTTCAAGATGTTCGTATTGTTGCATCTGCTCTTGGGAAAAGAAAGAAGGAGAAAGAGAGAATGAGAGTAAAAGAGAGAAAGAGAGAGGAAGAGAAAAAGAGGAAGAGAGAGTAAGGAAGAGAATATCAGAGAATGTTCGCGAGAACGACTTCCGTCGAATCCTTCTCTCCCGCTGGATGACTACGGATCAACTGTATCGTACCGTAGTGGGTTGTAGCCCGACCGATGGTTTTGAAATGTCTCGCGGTACCATAATGAAGGATGGTGGGGCGGCGTATGGAGTGAAAACTGAAAACCTTTAGACCGACGGCGGTAACGTGAATCCGTCGATACGTGTACTCGCGCACGTCTAATGCTAGTCGAGATTCTCTTTTTCCTGTTCTATAGTTTTTTAATTTTTTTTTTAACATGTTCAATCATCTGCGCATACAATCCCGCTCTCGGGCTAATGGAATTTTACACGAGAAAAGGAGAGAGATACACACACAGAAGTAAGCACGATGAGAACTTGCCGCTGAGCGTACAAATTTCTGCCAGACGAATCTCCACGACCAAATTCATCGAAGATTCTGTCATGGAGATTCTCACATTCTTGTGAGAAGTTGATTACAATACAGGAGTGAAGAATATTTATTAGGATTCTGAAGGACTCGGCTCGAATTCTATTCTAGGTAGAGGCGGAAAGAAGCGGTATGTCTTACGTTTCACCCGTCGAATTTAAAAAAAAAAAAGATTACTGTAAACAGCGAACTCATATGAAGCTCTCGCGATTGAAAGTGATTAATTTTGCAGGAATACAAAATTCCGATATCAGACGATTCCGCGTGTATGTAAAACTGAACGTCATCGCCGTCGCGCTCGAACGTAAGTGCATTGCACAACTGTAATTCCGGTCTTATGTAGGAGAAATGGCTTTTCTTACTTCGCCCCAAGGAACGCGTTCGAGTATCTATATTGCATGCCGCTTGAGAGAAAAACTTGACAGATACAAAAGGCGCTGCTTCGGTTAAACGCCTGCGTGCGAGCGGCCGATCGCACATAACAGCGGAGAAGCGAAAACACTCCGTTATATGAATAAGTTGAGCCGACATCATGACGTAATATTCTGCTTAGTGGCATTATTCTTGGCCGAAAAATAATTGCTTGTTCGCGTCGCTTCGACAATTCACCGCGCTGCGGTGTTTGCCAATTATACCGAAACGACTTATCTGCCGTGCGCGCTTCTTGTTGATTTATAATGAAAGTACACGAATCGGTCGAAATCACGCGCGCGCGCCGAACTACCTGCAACAGGATGCGGTGCGAGCTGTGCCGTTTAGGATAATGAATTGCAAAACTTTCAACATCGTTTCGCGTGAGTTCGTGCCAGATTAACGACGGAGTTCAGAAGTTTCACTGTAAAATTTCATACTATTAGAGGAGGTCTCCATCTCCTCTATGCCAATCTTTTGACAGAACTATCATTGGTTGTTCGGTCATGCTGAAACGTTTTTCTTCTCTTACGAGAATCTTACGCCGATGATTCGCGCACGCTCGTCGTTCCTCGCAATGCCGCGGAGGCCTCGTAAAAGCGACGGAAAAAACGTAGTAGAGGATGCTGCGTCACGAAGAAATAATTGTTAACAGAGTCCTCATAAATACTGAATGAATAGAACTCGGTATCGCCTCCGCAATAAGTAGCGCGAGATTGTGTATATATCGAAATGTTGTTCTATTAATATATAATCCTTATATAAGCTATATCTCAGTGATATAATTTCTCACCTAACCGCACAATTTTTTCTACAATTCTATCACAGCTTACATTGCGTGCGACTTGTAATGTTTTTAGTATTCTACACATAAGATGTAATACCAGTTTCCGTATTCCTATATATATATGTATATATATATATATATATATATATATATATATATATATATAAAAGAGCACGGAAATTGGTATTACATCTTATGTGTAGAATACTAAAGACATTACAATTCGCACGCAACGTAAGCTGTGATAGAATTGTAGGAAAAATCGTGCGGTTAGGTGAGAAATTATATCACTGAGATATATATATATATATATATATATATATATATATATATATATAATAAATTTAATTATAATTTACATAAGTTTCACTTCATCAAATTCATAACATTATTGTTGTTTATAGACAAAATACATTGAGTTAAGTGTCAAGTGAGAAAAATAATGATTATTCAAATTCAACCTTATATTTTGGTTAAAAAAGTTTTTACACTGATAATTAATTTTTCTTTTTTATTTAGCGAATCTGTATTTATGATCAATATTATGATCAATATTATACCCTTTGTATCAACGGATAATATATTGTTGCACTCACGCTCGTGTACGGGAGAAATGAATAAACTCGCTTTCAAAAGAACAAGCTTTACTATTTACAGTAATTCTTCTCGATTTAACAAACTAAATATGTAACCATCGCACATCCGTTCGCGACCACGACTCGTCGTCAACTCCGCATAAACAACTCGTTGTCAATACTCCGTAAACATAAACTCAAGGAACGCCCGTTCTCCTCAGGCATCAGTATCGGGAATAACGATAAATATCGAATGTCCCAAAGAGCAGGTACAACAATATGTTTCTCTCTCTCGGAACTTTCTTTTCAAAAGGGATAGGTTTTACTTAAGATAAAGATGACATTTTATATTCATTCTCTTCGTTATACCGTTATTTTTGCACAGAAACGGGAATCGTCGAGAAGGAAAAGACAATTTACGATTATTTATAATATTTCTGTTTAGCGGTGTAGATTGGTTACTTAGAGTTGTGACATATAAAAAAATACAAGTAGATATATATATATATATATATATATATATATATACACATATATTTTGTCAATATAAAAAAATGGAATATAATTTTTGCAGCATATCCGTAACCCTTGACTTCTTATTTCTCTTTATATCGGTAATGAGGAGCAAAAATTGAATTACAGTTGCTTCCACTCTCTCAAAGGATGAAGTATTCTCAACAGGGATACCACCGGTGCCTCAAATAACAGACTGAGGAACAGTGAAACGGCGTATGACATCATCACATTTCCAAAATATAGCGTCGCCTAAAATACAACCGATATGAGCTATACTCTCCAAATGTAAATCGCTACTCATATTTTAATTTCTATCGAATTTAGTTTTACGACTTTTTAGTTTAACGACTCTTTCTCTTCTCCTTGAGTGAATATTTTATTTAACTTAAACTTACTTAAATTCGACTTTTCTTTTGTGCAGAATTTACTTCAAGGTGTGCGGAAGAGTATAATTATTAACAGAATATATCTAACACTGTCTATCTTTTTAAATAAACGCGCGAAGATATTGCTCGGAATATTCTGAGGGAATTAAAAAAAATGCATCTATCAATACGGCTGGTGCGAGTCGGAGTCCAGCGGTATCCACAGGCAATGCTCGTGTACAAATCGATAATGAATAATTGACTGTTGGCACATCCAAGCTAAACAAGTTTCCGAGTTATATATTTATAAATAAAAAACGAAAAAGTATGCGAAGGAATACCAAGAAACTGCGTGAGAGATGCCACGAACGTTCACCCTGTAGTATTATAATTCTTATGAGCATGGGATGCACCAGGTAGGCGCAATACGTCAATCTGGAGATTGGATACACATACTTCCAGGAGAGTATACAATTCACCACACCTGAGAAAGTCCCGACTTTTGTAATACATTTTTGCATTTGCGCGACCCGTGACACGGACCACTTACTTGCGTATTTGAACTAATAAGTACAAAACTTTTGTGCATTCAAACGTAACACTCACCACCGTGACCGGTAAGGCAGGCGATCAAGATCCATGCTAAGCATATCGCCCAGGCGGAATTCGACAGCGTTGTGTATAACACGGACAATGCCGGTCCAAAGGTAGTTTCGTGCAACCCATATACTATACTCGTCATGATAATCAAGCAAAGAGACCAACCAAGCACAACGACAACCTACAATCGCAAAGACCACGAATCAATCATCTCACAACGCGATTATGTCGATTATGTATCGCGAATAACAAAGTGACGCCTTACGTATGCGCCTGCATCGGATATATTAGTCGTTTAAATAAATTATCCGTACCCCTAGCAGCACATATTAGTTGGCCAACGGTTAGTCGCTGTAGATTCAACATTGGCTCAATGCTTTGTGCTGCTCGGGTACGTTATTCAATACCTTTGCATCACTTAAAACGGGTCTGAGAAGGACACAATGGATTATTTGCAGCGTTCTAATTCAATACGTCGTGAATTGTCATAAAGTGCGCGAGATTACGCAAGACTCACTTACTTTCTTTATATTTGCCTGGCAGTTGATCTTGAAGAGATACCATCCAGTGACCATTCCTATAAGATACGGTCCTATTCTCGCCCACGGCTTGTCGTAAAGGCTCTCATAATGTGCAAACGGCTCCTGGATGCTGAAGATACGTTTGTTTTATACAGCTTCTCTCGTATCTGACGCGTCCTTCGGACGCGCGTAATAATACAGGTTTAAAGACATAGATGTGGCATGCACATGAGCGCGTTACGGTCTGTGTGCAACATACGCTCACCTTGGTACGTGTCCAGTGTGCAAAGTAATTATCGCCGTCGTGACCCAAGAGGCGATCAAAAAGAAAGCGACGATGAGTGCGGCCGCCGGTAGAAAGCTGCGGAGAAAAATCGGTTGGGTAATCGACGCTCGCATTTTTGCTGCCCACCTTTATGTCCGACCGGCTAACTTACTTTGCCCCGATTATCAGGATGATCGTGCCCACGGTGTAAAACTGCGTGTCATTCGCCAAGTACCAACTCCAGGAAATGCACTGTGAAAAGCGAGCGAGTCGATTTTTGAAGATGTATTCATTAGAAATTAAGGCGTAATGTGAGTAACCGTGATCTATATCTTTTACTTTCGCGAATTCCACTGTGATTAAGTTAAATTCAAATTCCCGTTTGTTTACCCGTTCGGAAAACAAAGATTAACTTTTATTTAAAAAATATTTGATATTTAGAATATTTGAGATATTTCGGATCGCGATGCTTCTAAGAATATCGCTTCCAATTGTAATAAATGTATCGACAGACTGTTCCTCATTTATTATGAAAGATAATGAATAATCAATACGAAATGTATCTTTTAGGTAATCGCTGAGACAAATTAATTGACGTTTCAAATCATACTGAGTCGCGCTTACTCGTTCCACTGTACTGAAATAAGTATTTATGTACAGGGCATTCCGCCACCAGAATTTCTCGCAGGCCTCGTAATCCAGCGCCGTAGGTAATTCGATCATGGAATGATCGTGATACCATTTCATCAACACCTGGACTAGACCGATCACCAGCAGGTAAATCGGGGTCAGGCGAAAGTATCTATAGAACATCATCCCAAAGAACTGCAGGACCTGACCATGACAGCCCTTCGTCATCCTTTTCTCTCGTATCCTTTTATTCGCAATCGTGCGATAATAGAGAAACGTCACCAAGCATCCACTAAAACGGAGATCCATTGTATTTTTATACTGATCATCTATATTTGTACTGTTATATATTTTTTTTCTATAATATATACTAAATTAACAAAGAAAATATTGAGTTATTTGGCCGTTCTCTTTGATATTTTTATCACGAGTGATTTCTGTTTTTAGGATATTTCCAAATCCATAATTCTCTTTCATCCAGTACACTGACTAAGTAATTCAAAATAATTTGCCCTGCGTATACCTGATAAAGAAGAATGTGTCCACAGAATATATACTGTTACCGATGGTCTGATAGAAAAAGTCTTCCTCCACCATGTTCCGGAACGTCTTGTTTTCTAAAAGAACATATATCGCGATGAAATCATGAGCCGATTGTCTTCTATGTTATGTATATATACCTGAGATTTCGTTGGTTATCAAGCACGTATGTGCCAAGATCACCCAGAGCATCGAATAAAATCTCAGGCCATGTATCGGCGCTAAAGTATCCGTGCCAACATCCAGACTGCAGAGTTTGGATATATTCACGAGTAGACTGAAGGACAACAACGCTTCCGACCAAGGTTTCGGCGTAGTATCCGAATTGCGAACATCTGCAAAGAATTACTAGACGACTTTATTGCACGACTTGTATGTTCATGTATAAATTAATTACAACGCATTATCGTATTCGTGCAAAGCGAAAAATAATGTATAAAACACGCAACTGTGTGTACTTCATTTATGTTATTTATATTTTTCATTAACATCGTGAAAAAATGTAGCGAAAAAAAGATATGTATTAAATTACCCAAGGAACCATTGTGAGTCTTCACAGTCCATAATTTTGAAATGGTAACTTCACGATCGACTTTCCTATCTGGTTTGAGCGTTGATAACGTTACTGTGTTACTATCACTGCGCTCCTCATCAGTTCCACGTAAGACTTTGTAACGCAGCGTAACGTCATAACAAGTGCCGATTAGTGTAAGCGCACATACCATGACGAAGGAAACTCTGCGACGTACACATTATTGCATATATTTTGTATTCAATAATATACTACATACAAAAATTGAATAATTATTCCTGTATTACAAGCAAACTTCAACAAGCTATAACTTTGAAAAAAGAAATTTTGAAAGAAAAAAGAAAATGAGTCAAAAGATATTTTATAGATTGTGCCCTAGTTTTCATATATGTTATTAAATATAAGATTTAATTATTGTGTGTAATATTATATTAACATAAATACAGATTCGCTAAATAAAAAAGAAAAATTAATTATCAGTGTAAAAACTTTTTTAACCAAAATATAAGGTTGAATTTGAATAATCATTATTTTTCTCACTTGACACTTAACTCAATGTATTTTGTCTATAAACAACAATAATGTTATGAATTTGATATATCTGATATATCTGATCAATAATTTAATATATTTGATAATTTGATATATCTGAAGTAGTTTGAATCCATACAGCACAAAATCTCCTGGGGACGTCCCAGAGATGTCCTGAGGACGTAGAAACGTCGCCAGAACGTACTCTGGATGTCTTCTGAACATCTGTGCTATTGGGGAAGTCTCTACTTTTTCAAGTTTTAAAATGCAGTGCAGCTAAAACCGGGAAATCGTGCATAGAAATCGTAGAGTCGTAAGTCTTAGAAATTGACTATTTGCGATCGATTATTCTTCTCATATTCGATCGCGATTGGTCAATTTCTACGACTTACAACTTCTATTGTAGACCCCGCTAAAAAGAAGAGAGCAACTACCTCGATTACTCGACGTGTACGGTGGCAGCTCGTAGCAGAGACTTTCAGATTTAATTAAAAAAAAAAAAAGGCTATCTACAATAGGTGTAAGGCTTGGTCTAAAATATGCGTGATTATTACAATAATCGACTATAATTGGCCAATAAGCAAATTGAGCGCAGACTGCGCGCAGATTAGCAGCAAATTTGATCAAAAACCCACAGCAAAATCATAGCCATCTGTGTCTACATTAGGCTACGGTTTTGGCGACAGATCTTGCTGTCGGGCAATTGGTGCCAAATTTGCAGCAAAAACCGCGCAAAGCTTGCAACGCAGCAAGGTCTGCGCGGTTTCTGCCGCCATCTGCCATTAAATCGCTACAAACTCTGCACGATTTTTGCTGCAAATCTGCAGCAATTATCCGACAACAAACTCTGCCGCATATCTGGCGACAATTTGGCAGCAAGATTTGATATAACAGATCCTGCACCAAATTTGTTATCTATTTGCCATCAAAAGTTAATAGCAAGCTCTACTTGAAATCTGTTTGCGCAGGTTTAGCTATCTGGGTAGCGATCATGAATCTTTCACGTGAACTTCATTTTCATTTTTAATCTTTTTACTGTAAATTATTTCACATGAAAAGTGAACAATGAAAATGTGGAAAGCAATATTTATGTAATATAGATTATTAAAATTAAAATGTAATTACAGTATACACAATGTAATATATAACACATTAATAAGCATTATACAACTTAAATTTATAGTTATAACTCACCTTTATAGAAATATCATACTAAAAATCATTGATAATTACTTATTATCCAGTATTTTTAATACTGAAAATAAGTAATTATCAATGATTCTTAGTACCATATTTCGAGCAGAGGTTGCTATCAACTTTTGATGGCAAATAGATAACAAATTTGATGCAGGATCTGTTATATCAAATCTTGCTGCCAAATTGCCGCCAATGCGGCAGAGCTTGTTGTCGGAAAATTGCTGCAGATTTGCAGCAAAAACCGCGCAGAGCTTGTAGCGATTTGACGGCAAATTGGCGGCAGAAACCGCGCAGATCTTGCTGCGCTGCAGGCTTTGCGTGGTTTTTGCTGCAAATTTGGCACCAATTGCCCAACAGCAAAATCTGTCGCCAAAACCGTAGCCTAATGTAGATACAGATGGCTATGGTTTTGCTGTGGGTTTTTGATCAAATTTGCTGCCAATCTGCGCGCAATTTGCGCTCAATTTGCTTATTGGGAATATAACCCTGATAGCCAAACGTGCCAAAAGCAAATTTCGGCAAAGCGTGCTGCAAGTTTTATCAACAGAATAACGACAAAATTGCAGCACGATTTGCTATATCAAATAATGTCGGCAAAATGTGTGCAATATTGCGACACGACCTGTTAGCAAGTGTGATAGCAAACTGCTGACAAAAACCGGACAAGCTATCATTAGTAGTATGACGGCATATTGATAGCATAAACTGAGCAAATCGTGCCGAGCAATATGTGATAACAAATTTGCAGCAAATAGCGAACAAGATGTGCCGAGCAACGCGTGACGGTAAATTTGCGGCAAAAATCGAACAAGACGTGCCGAGCAACATATGACGGCGAACTGATCACAAAAGCCGAGCAAGTCGTGCCAAATCTCATGCAACATATGAGGGCCATACGAAACACGTTTATTAGTGAAGTTGAAGTGGAGTAACATATAGGACGACAGACTTGAAGAACCAAAGATCTCGAGTTCAAATCTAATGTGAGTAAGGAATTTTTTCCAAGAGAATATACACTGAGATACTTACGTTCTACATGATTAGGAAGAGTTCAATAATAAAAGCCACTGGTGTCATCTCTAAAAGACACAAATAGCATTTCATAGAACTAAAAATTTTAACTAGGATAGTCTATCTACTGATGATGAGATATGCAGAAAATAAACTACATCACTAGTTATATTTTTGTCTAACTATTAGGTAACTTATGTCCTCATTAGGAAAAGTGATATTGCCTAGCAACTAGTTTGGTTTTTTACCATAATTATGTTGTTTCTTTGATCTTATTATTAGTTAATATATTGCATATAGCTATTCGCAAAAGCGTTACATTATTGGTTCATCACTGTCTAGTTACACTAGCTAACTATGTGTATGTGTCTATTGGATACAACTTTATTATATAATGACTAGATTCTCATAAGGTGCAAATTCTACTCGGGTAGAATTTGGCCTGTTCATAGCCGGCACATCTTGTTCGATTTTTGCCGTAAATTTGCCATCACGCCTTGCTCGGCACGTCTTGCTCGCTGTTTGCTGCAAATTTGTCGTCACACGTTGCTCGACACGTCTTGTTCGGTTTTTGCAACACTCTGCCCGCAAATAATTTTGGCATGCTTTACCGATATAATGCCAGCATAATGGTAGTATACATGCTGCAAATTTGCTGCAATCTTATGATTGATTTTGCCAGCAATTTGTCGGCATATTGCTGACATTTTGTTATCAGAGTAATATAATAATATAATATGAGTAAATTTAATGAGACGTACGTTAACCGTGAAAGGTGAATTCTCAAAACGTGAAATATTTCACGTGAACTTTCAGTTTGCTCATATATGTTCTTCTTTACATGTAAATTGTGTAAGTTTCCATGAAAATTTTTAAGCATTAA
>NW_022639454.1:56439-56528 GCF_010583005.1 Odontomachus brunneus
ATTGGCGGCAGAAACCGCGCAGATCTTGCTGCGCTGCAGGCTTTGCGTGGTTTTTGCTGCAAATTTGGCACCAATTGCCCAACAGCAAA
>NW_022639454.1:56538-63060 GCF_010583005.1 Odontomachus brunneus
TTGTTTCTTTGATCTTATTATTAGTTAATATATTGCATATAGCTATTCGCAAAAGCGTTACATTATTGGTTCATCACTGTCTAGTTACACTAGCTAACTATGTGTATGTGTCTATTGGATACAACTTTATTATATAATGACTAGATTCTCATAAGGTGCAAATTCTACTCGGGTAGAATTTGGCCTGTTCATAGCCGGCACATCTTGTTCGATTTTTGCCGTAAATTTGCCATCACGCCTTGCTCGGCACGTCTTGCTCGCTGTTTGCTGCAAATTTGTCGTCACACGTTGCTCGACACGTCTTGTTCGGTTTTTGCAACACTCTGCCCGCAAATAATTTTGGCATGCTTTACCGATATAATGCCAGCATAATGGTAGTATACATGCTGCAAATTTGCTGCAATCTTATGATTGATTTTGCCAGCAATTTGTCGGCATATTGCTGACATTTTGTTATCAGAGTAATATAATAATATAATATGAGTAAATTTAATGAGACGTACGTTAACCGTGAAAGGTGAATTCTCAAAACGTGAAATATTTCACGTGAACTTTCAGTTTGCTCATATATGTTCTTCTTTACATGTAAATTGTGTAAGTTTCCATGAAAATTTTTAAGCATTAAGTGGTTTAAATGTGAAAAATAATATAATACTACACTCGCATATTATGTACAAAGTGAGTAGAATTTCTTATAATGACTTTAATTTTTATGGTTATACGACAATTGGCATTTGACGTAAGAATCCTACGTCCATTAAAAATGAACAACGAAAGCCGATTAAAGCGTGATGACGTATAGGCAGTGAAAGCATACTGACGAAGTTTGCAAAATTAAGATACATATGCATCAGAAAGTGTAATATATTATAAATTATATGCAATAAGTAAAATATAAGTTTATTTTATGTATTTATTGCAAGTATTTTATGTATTATTTTATATGAAATATATATTTTCTGCAGATTTATAATTTTAATATGAATAGAATATTTTATCTTTTAATAATTTATCCTAAAGTAATCCCAGACAAGCAGACTTCCAAGGGACGTTCTAAAGACATCACTATGTCTTAAAAACATATATACATATATATATATTCTGAATCTTCTTTTATCTATAAAAGTGCCTCTGAAAGAGGCTTAGGAGCCACCTGATTGGCTAAGAAGCTACGTTTATCGATAGGCTACTTTTATCGATAAAAGAGGCTTTAGAATATAGGCCTTTGTCTATGCAGAAAGAGACAGAGAACAGAGGAGCTGTACATATTGGCTTCTCTTTTCTGACTGTATGCGGAGTCTATGTATATTATGTCTATGGTCTCTTGCATGTTGGCTTCACTTTTTTGGCCGTATGGGGGTCCATGTATATTACGTCCATGGTTAAGCCAATCAAATCGTCCCATTGCGTAACTTTACGCCGAATAAAATGGGACGATTTGATTGACTTAACTCGCGCGACGCGTGACGCGCTAAGTGGGAACTCAGCCTTAAGTCTCGATCTACAATAGATGTAATAAGTTTTAAGCTTTAAGAAATTGACCAATCATAGTCGAGTTATAGAAAAATAATTATAGAAGAATAATCAATCGTGATTGGTTAATTTCTTACGGCTTAAAGTTTACTACAGTATTGTAGATCGGGACTAAAACAAGGTTGTGGATAAGGGCTTATATCCATTGTAGATGGTTATTAACGAGTCTAATAAACCAAAAACACTTGTGTGTGTGTTTCAGAGTTATTTATATTTACAAAATTTGTTGAATTTATCATTGGGCACGTTTAGCAGATAAAAGCGCTCTATGAGCACTCGATGTTTATTGGTTTATTCTGTTGGTTCTCTATATTTAGACCAATTACGTTTACGAATCACTCAACAGTTGTTCAACTGTTATGTCTACTGAACGCGCCCATTGGCTTGGTTTATATCGTGCACTTGATACACGTACTAAATAGTAACTTTCTATTAGATAATCTTAATATCGACAATGCATATCAACGGCGATGCATTCAATCAATACAACGGCGATGCACTCAATACGTTTTGTTGATGAGTATTATACCAGCTTAATATACCGTTGTTTTTATATATCGTCGATATTAAGATTATCTAAAGAAAGTTACTATTTAGTACGTGTATCAAGTGGGTGTATATCAGTTGGACACGGGGCAATTGGACACAGTTCAATCACAAGTCGCTGTTCCAAGGGACCCTACAAATGTCTCTAATCATACGGTGCTGTGATTGGCTGTGTCCAAATGCACCGTGTCCAAGTGCACCGCTCCCTATCAAGTGCACGATGTAACCAAGCCAATATCTCAGTTGATCGATGTGTACGGTGGCGACACATAAAGGCCGGTTTATAATGGCCGTAATCCGTTAACTAAAAATTTTGACATTTAACGGATTTATATTCATATGATATTGCAAAACGAAATTAAATCTTATATTTAATAATACATATGAAAACTAAATACCTACAAAATTGATTTTTCAAATCATTTTCTTATCTTTGTTCCAAAGTTACAGCTCGTTGAAGTTGGCTTGTTTTTTTGGGATAATTCTTCAATTTTTGTATGTATGTACATACATACCCTGACAGCACCGGACGTGGCGAGCACGTCGCTACGACGTAATAACGTCGTAGTAACGTTTGTGCAGACAGGGTAGTATATTTTTCATAGAACTGTCTGGTAATTAATTGCATGAAACGTATGAGATGTTAATTTTTTAATTAATTTGAGATATATCCATAAAATTGTTTTCCATATTGCTGATCATCTATTAATTTGAATCGAGTTATTTCTGCCACGCGTTAATATGGACTGTATGATTCCAACGTACAACAAAATGTAAAATGTCGTATCTTGGCGAAATGCATATCCTGTTGAAAGATTTCGTACGTGATTAATGGTAATCTTTAGCGGAAAATCAGATTGATTTTGTACAAAATATAAAAGTCTTTCGACGTCCTTTGTGCTGCACGTTAATGGCAAGCACAATCCAAGCGTGATGTTGCGAGTCTGGTAAATAAATGTTTTATATTAGAGCGCGATTCATTTTGAATGAATAAAGTCAAAAATTTACATTGATTACCCCGTTTACTCCTAATTGCAGAATATCAAGGGCAAGATTGATGGAGTTCATACTGACGCGAAAGGGCGGTAATTGTTTACTTCGCTGGAGTCTCTCATCCTGTTTCGTGAATTCGTTCTCCATTTGGCGACATTGGTCCACGTCTCCGAGCCAATATATATTACCGGAAAATGTGCCCCAAATGTGTTTGCCATCCGCATCCATCACTGAAAGCGAAAGCCTTGATTTTTACGAACAATATAATATAATTTTATGCACAATACAATTATAAAAAAATACAATGCGTGGACGATACAATTTATTCAGTACACAGCATATGATATAATTAAATGTATCATATAAAATATATTGACGTATATTAAATAAGAATTAAATAAGAATTAAATAATTTTAAATAAAAATTACATTTATGTCAAAGTAGACGATTTAAAATATTAGAGAAAAAGGAAAGAGACACACAAAGGAAGAAGAACACAACAGGCAATCAATTGACTTCCCTGCGAAAG
Source organism: Odontomachus brunneus (assembly GCF_010583005.1). Taxonomy (NCBI): domain Eukaryota; kingdom Metazoa; phylum Arthropoda; class Insecta; order Hymenoptera; family Formicidae; genus Odontomachus; species Odontomachus brunneus. The sequence continues at coordinate 60,141 of NW_022639454.1, forward strand.
TACTCATCATAGAGTTGAAAACACTGAACCGTTACACATATGCGTATAATGATATAAGGATATAATTAACTTGAACGAATGATATGCTTGAGATACGCTAGATACTTTCGAAGAAAGTTTTCCTCTCGTTGCATAATTTATGTAACATTAGTCGCTGTTACGTTCGATCCATAATTTGGATGTACCGCGATTACATCACGAAATAAGTGACTTTCAACATTTCTACAGTTTCGCCCGGTTCTATTAAAAAAACTGGCTCTCATTATCTTTTGTAAAAACATGACACGAACGATGTTATGTTATGTTACACTAAACACTAACGAGATGGGTGAATTGCAAGGAAATGTAATGCGAAGATGTAATAGTTACTATTATATGTGCATGTAACATGAAATCAAAACGAATGCGCACAATAAAGGAATTCTCCTAAAATTGAAATTCACAAATTATGCGTAAACACGTAATTAGTAATTTCATAGTGCTGACAATTGACGAGAGTCCAAAACGAATATTGACGCAGCGACGAAGGTGACATTTATTTACATACGATGCGTTTACCCGAAACAGTCAACAACTTTCTGCACTTGAGTAATATTCATCGAGAATTTCCTGGTGTCAAGAAACCGCGACGTTGATACATGACTTTAATGCTGATCGGTATTCCCGACATATTAGAAAGTACAATTGATGTCGGAAATGTCCGGTTTTTTTTGTGACTTTCGGAACGCATCTATCTGTTGTCCGATGGGAAAATGTTCTTATTGACCAACATATTTTTCTATTGGACAAGACGGATGCATTTCACAAAAAACAAAAGAACAACTTTCCCGATTGTATGTATATGTTGTGCGTAAAATATTTTCTCTTATGGGATAAAAGGTACTAGAAAGCACATTGTGTGTCACATGAAAGGCTATTATACAACGAACAAATTAGACACGCTTCTTACTTTTAATATAACTATCAATTTTCGACGATATCAATCACCAATTAACTGCTACCTTCCGATCACACGTTCCTTTGGTCTCACATAATTCATGTTTTATAGAGGAAAAGATCCATGTCTGGAAGTGAATCTTCGCAGATGAATTATATCAAATAGTCGCAAACCGCTGTTAAATTGCTGTTAAACCGGCCGGTATATTTTAGACCAGAAAACAAATCGCGCTGTCTCACATAGTAAAACACTTGATACATTTTTTAATATTCGATCATTCTGTCATTTGGAAGAGCTTGGCCAGTTATTATAATTTTAACTGACGAAACATTTTAAATCGTCACAAACTATTGTTACATCACTTACTTCTCAAAGCCCAATTCGCCCTTTTCGATAGACCCATCGAGTAACGAGTCAAGTCCTCGCCGCAGAATAACGAAATGCCTGCATCTTGGTACGTGTCGTTCTTCCAGATACGCGAAACGACAATTGGATCCCAGATTTTTAGAGCTCGATCGAAATCCCGATGTTCGCCATCGGCTTTCTCGGTACTGTTGTATACACTCGTGGTTCTCGACGAGGATTCTGATTCGTCTTTGTCACGGATCAACTGCTCCGTAAAATTCTTCTCAACATTAATAACAGTGTCCTCCGGAACCGGAAGATTTTGCAAAGTTAGCGCGGCTTCATTTGCGCACAAACAAATCGAAAATCGATGCAATAGCGACAAGTACAAAATAAACTTGGACCATGCCATTTTTATAAAAGCAAACGTTTCCTGTCGAAAAAGCATCTATCACATTCAATAGTCTATAACTATTCTTAGAATAGCTCTTAAAATCGTCTTGCTAACATTTAAGAATACTTCAAGAGTACAAGATCATTTATATCAAACTAAAATAAAAACTAAAATAAGATAATGAGGACAGAAATTTTAACGAGATATCTTCGTAACTTTTTAAGCTCCGTGAAACATGACCGGGAATGACCGAATACGTTGCTTGTAAAGATACTATGCGTGTGCAAACGAGTGATGTTCAGATATATCCTAGCTGCCGTCTCCCACTTTTAAGCCCACATCGATTTCACGAGTGTATCCTTTCTTTAGAGGGTAATAAACTGTTATCGCATTAATACGCGACTACCGTATATGCAGCGCAGAAACTGACATGATTAATTAAGAGTATGGCTAGACAGCCATAAATCTCGGATTCACATGATAACTTTCCAACTAATTCTCTCCTAAGCATATTAACCTAAAAATGTTTAATTTTCTTATTAGTAAACGTAATAATTCAACGAGAATCGTTTAAAACTATAAGTTATTTTTATTTATTATATTATACATATAAAAAACCAGTATATATTTTTCTAAAAAATATAAACAATATTAAAAAATATTTCTATTAAATATAATTATTAAATGTTGTGTAAATTTTAAAAAATGTTTACATGGAAATATATATGAAACTTTTTTTTTCTCTATAATCATATATAATTATATGTAACATACATGTAAACTATATACGTCTGTATGAAATAAATGCTGTTGCACATAATTTATAATTTCTATAAAATTTACATATAACCCTTCTTGTATGTGCGTTCTTAGTAAGCAAATAAAAGTACACAGTTGGTATATTGTCATTGTACATATGTAGCAAGTTATATACTTTAATTTCTTTTATTTGTATAAAACTTGCAAAACACATGTAACATTCAACATGTTACTTTGTTAACGATAAAATATCAACTTCTTTAATATTAAAAAAAATTAGTTGAGCAATACAACACAGATATAAGTTATTCAATTTTTTACACGACTCCAGCAAGGATCACACATTGTATCAAAAGTTTACAACTGATTTCAGGAATTGTTCTTTGTGTAAGTTAAAATATTATTTCTCTATTTTACAATAATTATACTCAATGTTTACTGGGTACAGCTTCTTAAAAAAAAAAAAAAAAAAAAAAAAAAAAAAA
>NW_022639454.1:63190-67302 GCF_010583005.1 Odontomachus brunneus
AAAAAAAAAAAAAAAAAAAAAAAAAAAAAAAAAAAAAAAAAAAAAAAAAAAAAAAAAAAAAAAATATATATATATATATATATACATATATTTGACTATGAACATATATATACGTTTAATATATCACGTTTTTTTTATAAATTTGATAAATATTTTTAGAAGTCTGATATGTAGCAAAATTTTACAGATTTAATTGATCCCTCCAGTAATTTCAACAGATGCACCACTCATATAGGAACTTTTGTCAGAAGCTAGAAATGCAATAACCTCTGCCACCTCTTCTGGTTTTCCCATTCTTTGCAAAGATATTCGTTTTACCAACATCTCTTTTACATTATCTGGTATACCAGCAACCATAGCAGTTTCTATAAAACCAGGCAATACTGCATTTACACGAATCCCTAATCTGTAAGAAATACATTTGATACATTATTTTGTCTCTCATAAATATTAAAAGATACCACAAAAATGCATAGATTGATACATACTTCCCAAACTCCATACAAGCAGTTTTGGTCATACCTATCACTCCAGCTTTAGATGCACTATAATTAGCCTGTCCAATGTTTCCATGCTTGCCAATAATAGAACTCACATTGATAATTGAGGAGCCTTTGGTTGTATCTGCCTCTATCATAGCTTTGACAGCTGTTTGCATAACCATAAAAGTACCTTTCAAATTAACACTAATCACATCATCAAAATCATCGACACTGAGTTTCACAATGAAATTGTCTCGTACTATGCCTGCTGCATTAACAATAATAGTAGGTGGCTTTAAAAATTGCTTTATGATATCTTTAAATGCAGTCTGAATACTTTCTTCATTAGTGACTTGTACATGCAATGCAATATGCCCATCACCTGCAACAGCAAGTTCTATAGGTAGTAAAGTAACAATTATTTATAATAGACATCCTATCAAAAATTGATCAATAAGTAAACGCGAACCTTCCAAAGTGTTTATAGTTTCTTGAGCAGTCTTGATATTCTGATCAGTTGCAATGATTTTGGCACCTTCTCGGGCTAAAATCCGACATACTTCTCTTCCAATACCACTTCCAGCACCTACAACATAATCAAGATAACAATATTGAGTAAACAAAAAAATAATGCAAAACTTGTTCTTACATCATGCTTTTTACATGTAATAAGATACCAATACGACGATCAATTTATGTACTTGTGCATGTACTTTATTCTTCAATATAAAAACACGCATTAATAAACACAAGATTAAACTTATTAGCCACTTTTCAATTCAAGAACTTCATTTAAATTCGAATATATTTCTAATAATCACTCTCGAAGCAACCCATTTCACTCGATAATTCAATACGATAATATAGCGGTTCTAATTATGGATCATTTAAAGTTAGAGTAACTTTCGTTCATTTACAAAAATTTGCCGACTAAATATTAAAAGAAACTATTAATACCTATATAAGCAACAAATATTGTAGTTTTAAAGCAAAATAATTAAACTTTAAATTAATTTAACCAAAATTTAAGGAGAAATAAACATTTGTAAGTTATGGGTCAAGCATATATTTTGCGTTCTTATATGATATTGAATTTTATATTAATATCGAATTATCACATTGTTTTAACCTATATAAAATAATGACATACTTGACATAATCTGCCAACAGTTTTATATATCGAAACTAAATGATATTATAGATTTTTTTCTTAAATAGTAACAAGATTTGTGAAAGTAACCTTGGGATACAATGGTAAAAAAATTAAAGAATATGAAAAAAATTTTTGTTCATCATGTTTTAATCGTAATATGTATTTTTAAAATATATTAATAAATCAAGCTTGTCCCATAAGAATTGGGACTTGACTTATAACTTAAACCATTACTTCGATATTCAAACGGACTCAAACGAACCAGTAACAAATGCCAGTTTTCCAGGTACGAGTTTCAACATGTCGCCACTAAGTTTACACAATTCACATTCACAATTAAACGAGCGAGCTATGTTACATTAATTCTTCTTCTCTATAGTTTACTTGATTTGCAGACTTTCTCAAATAGCCCTTTCTACCAAGATACCAAAGTACAAGTTCCAAAAAATATCAGACATTACATTAATGGGTGCGTTCAGCGAACTCAACAGTTGCACAACAGTTGAACAATTCGTCAATATAATTGGTCTAGATTTAGAGATCTAACAGTAAGAACCAATAATCGCTGATTGCTCACTGAGCGCTTTTTCTGCTGAACGCGCCCAATGATAATGCTCGTGAAACAGTAAAGATCGGTTTATGATGGCCGTAATCCGTTAACTTATGCCGGAACCGTAAAAAATTGACTAAGTCGAATTATAGAAGAATAATCGACTGTGATTGGTCAATTTTTTACATTTCTGGCATAAGTTAATAGATTACGACCACCATAAAGCGGGAAGCACACACTCTCGCATAAAAACATAATACACAACGCATAAGGAAATGAACCAATCAGAGTCCCCATTTTTATCGCTAAGATGAAGATGAAGGACTCTGATTGGTCAATTTTCTTATGCGTTGTGCATTATGCCTTTGTGCAAAAGCGTGTGCTTCCCGTTTAAACCAGCCTTCAGATTTATCCAAGTCATCATTACACATATGTGATCGAAATTCGATTAACTCAAAACATGCTTGCTGAAACATTTTCGTCTCGTAACACATAACGACTGCAAACATAACAAATCAATGAACTCATTATCATTTTTTATTTGGTTAATACAATTTTTTGTGCTTATCAGTATATTCTCTTAAAATTACTTTGTTTTTACATTTTTAACATCATTCTTTTATCATACATGTCATGAGGGAATGATATACACCCGCATATGATATATGCCCGTATTCTTGGAATAATTGCGTATACGTAAGTTTCATTACGCAGCTGTTTTATGAGATATAATTACACTTGCGCAAAGGAATACACGTATTTTCACGGTCAGCTTTAGGCCGGTTCTACAATACGTCGTATGTCGCTGTCATATGTCGAAATGCAACCGATAGGCCAATCAAAGAATTTGTTTTTCAAGACGAGTTCTTATTATTGGACCATCAACTGCGTTCCGACGTCCGATAGCGACATACGACATATTGTAGAACTTTAAGCTGGCCATACACACTTTCCATAATAGTGGATGCTTTCCAATTGCAATATCCCTAGACACTTTCATGCACACGACGACACAAGTTTCATTCCAATGTCGTAATCGTCGACACAACATTATACATCCGTACTCAGCTCGAGGGCTACTAATCGACTGTGTAAACTAGTGTTTTCTAGTGAAAATTAAAGTTAATAAGCGTAGCGGCTTGAAAAGAGACTGGTATTTGCGACAGGAAGTGGATAATATTTTTTTTATTATTTAGATTTTATTATTTATTATTAAAAAATACCAAAATATAAACATAGTTGAAAAATAATCCTAACCTTACCCGACATACATACACATTAGTACACACTTTGTTCCAATTGAATCATGCACAACGTTAGGGCTTGAGCACAGACTTTTGCATAACGCATAATGCATAACACATAAGGAAATCAATCAATCAGAGTCATTCATTTCTATCCTGGAGAGGGAAATAAAGGTCTCTGATTGGTCGATTCCCTTATGCATTATGCGTTATGCGTTATGCAAAAATCTGTGCTCCCAGCCTTTGAGTATTTCTGTGTACATATGTGTCAAAATGTGTTAAGCAATTGGAAAGCACCCAGTGTCATCTACAATGGCAGTAGGAGTAGTAGTAAGAAATAAGTAGTAAGCAAATTGACCAATTCCATCCCCACGTTTCAAAAATAATCGATTGTGATTGGTCTATTTACTTACTATTTATTTGGGTCAAAAACAGTCCAAAAATAAACAATTAATTGCAATTAATAGAACGACTCACAAACCTTTTCAATCGCACTTCAAAACTCTTCATACGAAATATAAACGAAAGAGTAGTTTTCCAACCGGCGATTTTTTTTCGGTCAAGTACATACGAATTACGATTGGAGTGGTATTGGGGAAAAACCTGGAGGATTACCTGGAACACTACTGAGAGAGAGAGAGAGAGAGAGAGAGAGAGAGAGAGAGAGAGAGAGAGAGAGAGAG
>NW_022639454.1:67312-67657 GCF_010583005.1 Odontomachus brunneus
GAGAGAGAGAGAGAGAGAGAGAGAGAGAGAGAGAGAGAGAGAGAGAGAGAGAGAGAGATTGAAGGAAGAAAGGAGCTGAATGTACTAGCTTGTACTAGCTTATACTAGTTCTAAAAAACGGCATCAAGTAAAGTGCAAACGTGACTATTCTCAGACTTTTTTCTGATTTACAGAAAACAATTTGAAAATTAATAAGGAGAACGAGATGGGTAATTTTATACGCGTTCGTTTGTTTCTTATCTTTCTATTAGATTTATTAGATTAGAGGTTAGGATTATATATATATATATATATATATATATATATATATATATATATATATATATATATATATATATATATATA
>NW_022639454.1:68165-77677 GCF_010583005.1 Odontomachus brunneus
TATATATATATATATATATATATATATATATATATATATATAAATATATAATCACAAGCCACATATCTCTCTAGTTCGTCATTTTATTTATATAATGTAGAAAAAGAACCACGTTGAGTAGTATGGCTAATAATGTTTGCTGAATAATTGACTCTAGTTGTATTATAAATAAAACAATTATAAAAATATTTGTTAATATTCTTTATTATTAGATATTGACTCAAAAAGGATATACGATGCAGATTATCTCGGCATTAAAACAGAGGAACCTAAGAAAACAAAGTTTCTTTCCATTGAAGATTTTGATCTCAAGGAGTTTGAGGCCTACATGGGTTGGAGGCCTTCAAAAATGATTGAACCAGCAGAAGATTTAAATCTCATAAAGAAAGAAATTAATCCATTGGATGAGATAATGAAAAAAAGTATTATTACACCTGGTTTTGAGAAATTACGGTTTGTACCTCCTTATGAATTAAGCAAACGCCAACTGAAAGCTCATAAACGACATGAGAAGCGAAAAGCTGGAACAGGTGCGGAATGGTTTAACATGCGTGCACCTTATATAACACCAGAGATTAAACATGATCTTGAAGTGTTGCAAATGAGATCAGCATTGGATCCAAAACATTTTTACAAGAAGAATGACAGGATAGGATTGCCAAAACATTTCCACATTGGCAAAATTATGGATTCTCCAGTGGATTATTACTCTGCACGTCTCACAAAGAAGGAGCGCAAGAAAACAATTGTCGACGAGCTCATGACTGATGCAGAATTTACAAAATATAATAAGCGCAAATATAAAGAGATTATTGAAGAAAAGAAGAAGTCTCACTACAAAGCACACAAACACGCGAAGAAGCTTAAAGGGAAAAAAAAGTAATTTATTATCATTGTATCACAAAACTTTCTTCTTTTTAGAAGTGTACAATATGCAGGGATTATATATTTATAGTAATTTCACATGTATAAATTTACATGTAAGATGTAATGTAAATTTATCAGGTCAATCTCATTTCCCTCCAGTAATATCAATATCTGCTCCATTGACATAGGAACTATTGTCAGAAACTAAAAATGCAATTAACTCTGCCACTTCTTGTGGTTGTCCTGATCTCCTAAGTGCTATTTGTTTTAAGAATCCCTGTTTTTCCTCATCTGATAAAGATAAGACCATAGGAGTTTCTATATAACCAGGCAGTACAGTGTTGACTCGAATCCCTAACCTGTAAAGAACAGACAATTTAAATTGTATGAATAAGAGAAGAAATATTTTAAGTAAATGCTTTAATATTTGTATATGAAGACATACTTTCCAAATTCTTTAGAAGCAGTTTTGGTTATAGATATTACTCCAGCTTTTGTTGCACTATAGATGCCAAGCATAGGAAATGTCTGCTTGGCTACAATTGAACTGATATTGACAATTGAAGAACCCTTTGTTGTATCTGCTTCTATCATTGCTTTGACAGCAGCTTGCATAACCAAGAAAATACCCTTCAAATTAACATTGATTATTTCATCAAAATCCTTGTCAGTGAAGTTTATTATGTGTCCACGTGTTATAATCCCTGCAGAATTCACAATGATGGTAGGTGGCTTGGAGAATTGCTTTTTGACATCTTTAAAAGTTGTTTCAACACTTGCTCGCTCAGCGACTTGCATATGCAGAGCAACATGACCTGTACCTGTAATAATAAACATACCACTGTAAGAATGAGAGAATAATATAAAAGATAGTTATAAAGTTATATACACACACATATATATATAAAACAGAGCTTTTTTATGCAGAATTTCCTGGCTTCGCATAGAGATGAAAATTTCAAATTACAGTGTTAGAAAGCTGTAGCAAACATTGCTACAGCTGTTGAAAATTTTTCGTTAGCCAATCACGTGCGAGTTGCACAGAGGTCGAAATTGATATTGTCTCGAGTAAGACTAAGTTGCATATATCAGTTTTAATTTAGGTTAAGAGACGTCAATAGAGATGAAGACCTTCTAAAGTATTTACGGTTTCCCGAACATTCTTGACATTCTGATCAGTTGCGACAACTTTGGCGCCTTCTCGAGCTAAAACACGACATACCGCCATTCCGATACCGCTTCCGGCACCTGTAATATGATCGAAAAAACGATATTACAATATATAACAACATGACGTTAATGCGACATTCGAATATATTTTTGCTAAGCGATATCAAGATCATTTATGTCTGGATGATCAAGTCATCACGTTCTATGATGATTAAATATGTTAAAATGATTTAATTGGAATTGTTAACTGGGGAAAAACACGGCGAGTTTTTAATTCAAAATTAAGTGAATCCACACACACACACACACATATATATATATATGTATGTACATATTAGTGTTTGAAAGTGTCGATACGACTATTGATACGTATCGGTATGCCTCTGGTATCGATATTTTCGAATACTAGTATATATATATGTGTATATATAATGTGTGTGTACATATATACACACATACACACACATGACATACATATATACACACACACACACTTATACACATTACTAGTTGTAAAAGTAAAAATAATAATAATAATCACGTAAAACTGAACAAACCGGTGACTAGCGCCAATTTTCCAGCTAGCAACTTTGACATAGTTTAACCGCTAATGCGTATTACCACGAGGCAGACTACTTATATATGTAGTGAAAGTATATAGTATGTAACATAGATTTCGTAAAAAGTTATCTTAAGCCGATAGCCTTAAGATTGAAAAATATAAGTAGAAGGTAAATAGACCAATGATATTTGAGAACGTAAATAATCATTTTAGATAACAGTTATCGCATACGAAAGAGAAAACAATTATCAGTAACATAATGTTATTAACGTTAAACGAGTTCTAAGTAAATGAGTTAATTAAAGAAAATTTATGTAAAAACCCAGATAGTACAGAGAAATCAAAAAGAATTTAGTCGTATGTCACCAATTCTGAGTTATTTTTAGATGCAAAAAGGATTCTTTTCACTGAACTGAACTCTGAAGAATTCTTTTTGCATCTGACAATGAATTCAGAATTGGTGGCATACGACTGAATTCTTTTTGAATTCCCTGTGCTATTTGGGAACCGTTCACTTTTTATAAACATATACTAAGATGTTTAACTTATTATTGTTTTTGTCACTTTTATTATTATTGATTCAATGTTCTGTAGATGTCTACATTTTTACAAGTTTCTGAATTTGATTGTCGTGAATATCGAGGTACTTTGTGTATTCACGTTGTATTTTTGTAGACGAAAAATGATGGGGCTTGTTGGCTAATCGACAGTCACGCGAGAACTACCGCAGTTTTCGTGAAACATCCTTCATTTATTACCTCATCGATGCGACTACTCGTTACGAGGATGATCGGGGCTGGTGGAATCGCGTCACACAGGAGAACATATCAGTGATCAAACGATCGCGTCGTCGATGATCAATATCGATCGTCAATACGAGACAAGGCAGAAAAAAATGACACTCGTTATCGAGCGAGCCGTTGAAATTTCTCTTCCAACAGCTCGGAAATGCGATTTTCCTAGGTGTTGGAGCATTTTCCAGCCGGTCTCGCGACAACTTGCGTACATACGTAAGCGCGCTTGGCCAATGGGAATCGACTTTCTGTCGCCTTGGCGACGGTGTGCCATATGCCGCTGACGTCAAAGCGTGCCCGCAGTGACGTCAGAGAACGCGCAACGCAAGTGGCCGTGTTTACGGAAAAATTGAACTTGAATTATCGGCCCGCGAGATGCGATGCGATGCGGCGCGGTGCGGTCGTTACGAAGCGGACGAACGGGCAGGCAGGCAGGCAGGCGAGCGGGCGGGCGGGCGAACAAACGACCGAATGAACAGACGGACGGACGACAGCGCGTCTTTCGATCGCGCGCGCGCGGCTGACACATTGAACCGTGCGGCGTAACGGGACCTAAATTTAAACGCGTCGTCGAAATGCACGTCGAAATCTCGCGCGAGAACGGATTCGTCAATTGATCACGCAGCATGCATCTTTAACGCGTGTTCTCTACTATGTGTACTTTTCACACGGTCTTCACGTACGAATGAAACTTTATCATAAGTCGCGAACACTCGCGCGAGCGTGTTGTATTTGCGCTGAATATGCGCACCGAGTGCTTTGGAAATTTTCGTCTCGCGTTCTTCCGTTCTCGCGACAGCGGCGGCGATGGCTGAGTCTACCGACGCTCTCGACAGGATCACAGAGGAGCCGGAGAGGAAACGTCGCAGTGTAGACGCTGGCAGCACTGGCGCGCCGCGGCTTGTAACCCCCGCGCGCCACCTCGCTCGTGCCAGTTTTGCGGCGGGACGGTTCGAGGCCGCATTGTGTCGTACGTAGAGCGAGAAAGAGAGAGCGAGAAAGAGAGAAAGAGATATCAGGTGCGCGACGTCAAGGGCGGACGATCGGCGCATCGCGTGCGAGAAAGGACACTGTGAGAAAGAAAGAAAGAGAGAGAGAGAGAGAGAGAGAGAGAGAGAGAGAGAGCAGTGATCGTGCGGCGCGGGTGGCAATCGCGGAGGAGATTGCAAGCGGACGTTGTGACAAGTGCGCGGCGACCTAGCGATATCGCGGCATTCCGTGTATTCGCGCGTCATCGCGACGATTCGACACGCGCGAGCGGCAACGGGCAGAAACAACGCGCGGCAGAGGAGGGTGGCGACGTGCGACGACGCTGCGTGCTCGGTCGCGCGGCAAGACAACTGCGGTGTGCTGAGGAACGAGCGAGACAGAGATATAGGGAGCGAGGGAGAGAGAGAGAGAGCGACAGTAGCAGTGAGAGACCAAAGTAGCGCGCGCGCTCTCTCTCTCGTGCGAGTGTACTTACCGTTCACCGTCCTCGAAGCACACGGGTAGCGCGGCGTACGGGCTACCGAGGTGTTTTGAAGTGGCGGGCCAGGATGCTGCCCGACGTAGCGAGAAGATGGCCGTGATCGGCGAACGCAAATATCACGCGGCGATCCGTGCGAATGCGTACACGGAGTTCTCGTGTCACAGAGCCGTGAGCAATAACGAGACGGGCACGTCCTCGTCGTCGCCGTCGCCGTCTTCGCCTTCATCCTCGTCCTCAGCGTCCTCGGCGTCGACTCGCCGCCGTCGGCACAGAAAGAAAGGAAGCACCACCACTATGACATCCTCGCGCGGAATCGGCCCAGAGTTCGGCGAGTTTAGCGATCCCGAAGACGGTTACCTCGACACGGACCCGCTGAGGTACGAACTGCGCAACATCCAGAGCGTCATACACGTCACGCGGCTCAACATCGACGCGCTCAACAATCGCTTCGCTGACTTCCAGCATCCGCCGTCGATATATCTCAACGAGTATCACGAACTGACAAGTAAGTTACACGATCTCGAGTGCAAGGAGCAGAAGCTCAATGAGCTGCTGAACGCCAGCAAGATCCCGACCAGCGTCTCCACGTCGGAGAGCGACAACAGCGTGGCCAGAGAGCCCAGGACACCTGTCAAGTCCTTCAGCACGCTGAGAGCGTACTTGCCCAATCAGCAACGCACCAGTGTACAAGTAAGAGAGGGACTCGCCCTGAGAGATGCCTTGGCTAAGGCCATGAAGCTGCGTAATTTGACTACTGAGATGTGTGCGGTTTACATTCTGGGTATAGACAACTCCAAGCACCTGACATCTTGGGACGCAGACATCTCATTGTTAGACTGCGACGAGATCTCAGTGGAGATCTTGGATAAGTTTCCTATAACCACTTCCATATCGCACAACTTTGTGCGCAAGACTTTCTTCTCCCTGGCCTTCTGCGAGTACTGCAGGAAACTGCTCTTTCAAGGCTTCTATTGCAGAACCTGTAATTACAGATTTCATCAGAGATGTGCGGGTGGCGTGCCTCCCCTGTGTCATCAGGTACGCCTGCAGGACGCTTACTATCAAGCCCTGCTCGCTCACAATCCAGAGACCACCGCTGGGATCTTGCAGCTGCCATCTGGCTACGGCCTGAGCAGAAGTATGTCCCCTTCCCTGGCACCGTCGAGGAATCAGAGGCATCCGCGTTCCTTGGGCCAACACGATCGTTCCAGCTCCGCGCCCAATGTCTGCTTCAACATGGTGAAGCCGTGCGGTGAGCTGGTGAATCTAGACGAATACAGTAGATCTCAGAGTTTAGGCAGACCTGTCGCGGGCATTACACAGAGCCCTGTGTCGCCTGGCAGCAGTCCAACCAAGCACAGCCAGTCCACGCAGGCCAGTCCTACCAACACTTTGAGGCCGAAGCGACCGAGAGCGAGGTCGGCCGATGAATCGTCCAAGAACCTCTTGGCGCCGAGGGAGTCGATCGAGGATTGGGAGATCCCGGCGGAAGAGATTTTGATAGGCTCGCGCATCGGATCCGGATCATTCGGGACCGTGTACAAGGCCCACTGGCACGGCCCCGTCGCGGTGAAGACGCTCAACGTCAAAATTCCCACAACCGCTCAGTTGCAGGCATTTAAGAACGAGGTGGCCGTCTTACGCAAGACTCGGCATGTGAATATCCTGCTGTTCATGGGTTGCGTCAGCAAGCCGCAGCTCTCGATCGTTACGCAATGGTGCGAGGGCTCGTCTCTGTACAAACACTTGCACGTGTTCGAGTCCAAGTTCGAGCTGATAACGGTGCTGGAAATCCCTAGGCAGACGGCGCAAGGCATGGACTACCTGCACGCGAAGAATATCATTCACCGGGATCTCAAGAGCAACAATATATTCCTGCACGACGATTCCACGGTTAAGATCGGCGATTTTGGTCTGGCCACAGCCAAGACCAGGTGGTCCGGCTCGCAACAGTTCCATCAGCCGACCGGCTCTATCCTCTGGATGGCGCCCGAAGTCATAAGAATGCAGGAGGAAAATCCGTACAGCTTCCAGTCCGACGTCTACGCCTTCGGCGTGGTGCTGTTCGAGTTGCTGACGGGTCAGCTACCATACTCGAACATAAACAACAAAGATCAGATATTGTTTATGGTAGGCCGCGGCTATCTGCGTCCCGACTTGAACAAAGTGCGTTCCGACACGCCGGAAGCGCTCAAGAGGCTCACGGAGCACTGCATCAACTTCTCGCGAGACGAACGGCCAATATTCCGTCAGATCGTTACTATATTGGAGGCCATTTTGCTCGGTCTGCCGAAGATCAAGAGATCGGAATCCGAACCGAATCTGAATCGCACGCAGCTGCAATCCGACGACTTTCTTTACACTTGCGTCTCGCCGAAAACCCCGGGGAACTTTCAGCCGGGTAACTTTGGGGCATTTTCCTTTTACCCTTCCGGTGGGAACATATAAATGTATTGGCCGACAAGTCTGATATGCACATTGCATAAAGGAAGTATTTAAGATATTGAAAATAAGCTTAACTATGAACAATCAATTCTTTCAATTTCACTCTGATCGTGTTGCAGATGTTTGCTCGGTGTGGAATGCGTAAACATTCTTACATGTAAGACAAAGGAAGAGAAATTTCCTATTGAGAAAAGGGGAAGGGGGAGGAGAAGAAAACGAAAGCATGTGTAGCTTTTATCTCTTTAGACATTTATCGGACGTTCGCAAGGAAATCTTCACTTGTGGTTAGTTACAATCATTCATATATAAATACACACACATACACACACATATTCGGCTATATATACACAAGTGTACATATATACATATATTATACGTGACGCATGCACGTCAATGTAGCGGTCTGTTGATTTTGTGGGATCCTTATGAAGGATGTAAAACTAAAGTAAGCTATAAGAAGTAAACGGCATTTAAGTCGGGCGGGCCATCGTTTATCTGTGAGGTATTTTTCCAAAGGCCAAAGTGATTTTTGTACTACCTACTTCCTTGGTTTTTGTCTTGAGTATGCTTGTACGAGTAAAGCTCTTCTCACAGTGATCATTACATACGTATCGGTGCGGGTTGCTTCTTGGCGAGTGCGAACGACAGCTACGTCACGAGAATACATACTATAATAACGCATAGACCTCCATTGAAGAGAGAAACACAGGGGAAGAGTTGTACATTGACGAAGTAATACATGCATATATTCATTGACGGGATGTTCTTAAATGAGCCAGCTAAATTAGGGATATTGATTTCAATGTGGTTCCTCCCGCTGTGAAATGCTTATTTCGCTCCTTGGCGAATTATTCCGAGGATACTCTTAATTATTCTTCCCATACGATAAAAACATTAATATTCCTTTATGTTCTTAAAGACGCCTGTGTTTGTTTCATCATTTATTTCTTCGGAGGTTGAAGAGAATTCGAAGAGATGAATCAGACAGACGGATTCTAAATCCGAATTGTAACTAACGGGAGTTGAATAATATGTCGCGAGTTGAATATCCCTAATATTTAATGAAGCTAGCGAGAGAGGAAGTGAGAAAGGGAGTGGGAGGGGAGTACGCAAAGGGAAAATTTTTTGAGAGATTTTTTACCTACTTGTTCTTTCATTTCGTAAGATGCTATAGTACATATCTCAATTCCCAAGCAGTATATTATAGTTGATCTGGAAATGCTAGTAAAACAACTAGTGTGTTTTCGGTCAACGTTCTTTTCTGTAAAATATTTCCCAACATCAGTATGAATGATATCGAGGCCTAAGATAGGTATAATCGCACGTTACTGGTAACGAGCGTAATAGGATATATGTATTAAAGAAAAAAAAAAAAGAGAATTAACAAGGCGATTAATCACGTATGCGCTTCGAGAAGTTCTTTTACGAAACTTTTACCGTAGACTTCGCTTCTCTAACTTTGTAACTAACTCGAGTATCTCGCGCACACTGGTAAGAGTTTAAGTTTTACAGTTAATTATATTTGACAACGAGAGAGAGAGAGAGAGAGAGAGAGAGAGAGAGAGAGAGAGAGAGAGAGAGAGAGAGAGAGAGAGAGAGAGAGAGAGAGAGAGAGAGAGAGAGAGAGAGAGAGAGAGAGAGAGAGAGAGAGAGAGAGAGAGAGAGAGAGAGAGAGAGAGAGAGAGAGAGAGAGAGAGAGAGAGAGAGAGAGAGAGAGAGGACGAAGGAAAGAAAGAGAAAGAAAGGGAGTGAGAGAGAAGCAATCTCGAATATGCGTGCGTGGTCTTTCATATCGACTTGCGTTTGTAATTGATGTTAAACGACACAATTCGACGAACGGGATGTGCGCTCTTTCCTGTGCAGTTATACCGCAGCTTCCTCCGAGGCTATCGTAAATGCAGGAAGTAGCGCGAATTTCACTTCGAATCGATCCGATACAATGCAATTTTTTCGTTAGCGCCGGGGAATTCGATTGTAACGTCGCGTGTCACTTTAAATCTTCGTCACGATCAAACGTGTTTCGATTAATGTACGTCACGAATAGTTCACACGCGCGGAAGGAAAGTGCATTATCGACTAACGCTCCTTACTCTGTGAAGTGCAATATACTTTATTCGACATCCATTTCAAAAATCTAAATATACTTTTATCATATAAACGATATATATATATATATATATATATATATATATATATATATATA
>NW_022639454.1:77982-87990 GCF_010583005.1 Odontomachus brunneus
TATATATATATATATATATATATATATATATATATATATATATATATATATATAATATACTTCATGTTAATCCTTTTAATTTTATTTCGACATACGATTATTCGAAAATGTGTATGTTTTGACATAATATCGCAATGAATATTTATATATATTTAATATGTTTTACACACACACACACACACACACACACACACACACACACACACACACACACACACACACACACACACACGCGAGAGATAGAGATATGCTATGTATTAAATGTGTATTTGCGCGTACTATTTATGACTATATACAAGTATTACTTTTTATTATTATAATATACATGTGTGTAATGTTATGTAGCGTGTACCATTGTTTGGTATTTAAGCACCTCCTTGTTCTGATTTGAGTCGGGAATTTTTATTGGGAAGTGCACCTTCCTTCTCGCGTATGAGCATGCAAGGCCTAAGGACAAACTTTCGAAATCGAGTAGCGATTCGATGTTTCTTTTCCCGTTCTGTCCCATGACACTTGCGATTTATTATTTATTTATTTATGCGTAATTCATCGCGGCGTTTTAAGCGACCGCAGATAAGTGCCGGATACGAAAACTCGTCGAAACTGTGAGAGGTATTCGTTGTGAATGAAAAAAAAGCGAAAGAGAAGAAAAGGAATGGAAAAGCAAGCAAGTAAGGATAAGGGAAGAATGTGATTAAATAGCAGAGGAACGCGCACGCAGATATAAGCGAAACGAGCCAGATTGAAATTGTACATTGCGAACGCATTGAATTAGAGCGAAGCTTACGTCGTTGATAACACCTTCCCATAACGAGGAAGAAAATGTAGTGAACTATGACAATTTATCGTATCTACGAATCAAAGTCTACGACAAATCAGGAGGAG
Source organism: Odontomachus brunneus (assembly GCF_010583005.1). Taxonomy (NCBI): domain Eukaryota; kingdom Metazoa; phylum Arthropoda; class Insecta; order Hymenoptera; family Formicidae; genus Odontomachus; species Odontomachus brunneus. The sequence goes on from NW_022639454.1 coordinate 78,868, forward strand.
GAGGAGGAGGACATGGAGTGGAAATACAAGACTCGTCTTCCGTTTAAGAGTTTTGCATCGATCTCAGGTTGATAAGAAACATAAATCTTCCGTTTGCGCAAATCGATATTAATCGAGAAGAGGCTAATAATGGCCCATTATTTCATCAAGTAGTGACCTCATAGTCCGCATATTATATCGCGACTTTCGCTATCTTTCATTGTAGAGTAGCGCGAGCGAATCGTGTCGCCAACCAAGTTTTATTTCGCCAAACCTCGACGTCTTCGGTCGTCTTCCTCCGCCTTTGAAGATTTTACGTGCGTGCAAAATTTTGTAGCACCATGTTGTAGTCGCGTCCGGACACTCGCTTCTCCGCGCATCGCTTCTCGACATGTATCCTGTAAGGATTCGTATGCGATTGTACAGGCGACATAGATACACGTAATGGAACACGTTTCTTTCTCGTCTCACATCCGATCCAAAGCCGAAAGAGCGCGGCCGATGTGGTAGAGCAGATCCTGTGTATCGCGACACATGTTTTGAACGAATCATTTCCGAGCGCTCGTTCTTCTCTCCTTTGATTTTGTCTTCTTTGGACATGGAACGGCGGATCTGCTCTCCCCAAAATCTGACTTTGTATTTGGCGTGCCTCGGAATGGAACAACTTTTCCTACGACGCACGCACCATACGTCTTTGCTATGACGTGACGTGATAGGACTTTGGCTGCTTTCTTTCGCCGAGCGTTGTCGCAGTAATCCATGTTAACCGATTCAGTTGGCGATTCGTTGTTCCTTTCTAGGTTGTAGCCACCACCTGCGGCTTAGACGAAGATGGCGAATTTGGTTGACTGGATTTAGCGCTAACCGGACGTCAGTGAAACCGGCTCTAAGTTGTACCGACAGTTTGAGTTAACTGACCCCGGATCACCCTGTGCGCGAGCGAAGTGTGCATGTGTATGTGTGTAAATTGAATCGAACTGAGAGGAAGTCTTTCTGTAAAATACAATTCCTGATCTTAAAAAGCGAGACTCGGCTGCAAATTTCTTGGATCCCGGTCTATTTTCCTATCGTTCGAAACGCTGCTTCCTGACGAATTGGACGAATATTTTGACCGATAATACACACAGTAGTCGAATAGAATATATCATGCAATGTCAAATTGAGCGTCGAGCGCGAAATGGGGCCGAGTTTACGTTCTAATTCTCAGATAGATGAGATTTTTTTGAAACTCGTTACACATTGACGCGATATATCTTGAGAAAAATCCTCTTTTAAGTGTGCGAAACGATGTCGGGAGCATCATTCAGCTTTGAGAAATGAGAATTCAATTTTGTTCATTCGAATGAATTCCTTTTTGTTAATTACCTTTGATGCGCCTCCTTTTTGCAGAGAGAGAGAGAGAGAGAGAGAGAGTGTGTGTGTGTGTGTGTGTGTGGCGCGCTTCTCATCCGCAGTGAACCGTTCGAGAAGCTTATTTTTTTCTCTGTAATGTAGATTGCGTGGAGGAATTTGTTCAGCCAAAGTCAGCGTTAAGCGACCTTGTTGCTCATTTGGTTTTTCCTTCATTATTTTTTTCTTCCTTTTTCCTTTACGAGAACATGCCGACGTTTTTCGTTCGCAAAAGTGCTCGTCTTGATTGCGCGCGCGCGCGGTCAGGGCTATATCGCGAGGATACATAATTCAATCAATTGCGCCGAGAAATCGATCAATTATTGTATTAAATCGATGAATACGCAAGAAAAGGAGAAAAAATTTACTTTATCCTCGTGCAATGTGTGAGTGCGTGTGTGTTGTGTGTATGTATGTATGTTGTGCGCGCGCGCGTGTGTGTGTGTGTGTGTACGTGTGAATTTAACTTCTCTCCGCAGCGATTCTTCTCCGCACTTTGTGCGCTTCGCTTGACTTGGTTTGTAGGACGGTAATTCGATGACTTCGCACGCTCTTCCTGCGAGGAGAGAGAGAGAGAGACACACGCACACACATCTATTCAGCATCGATTTGTAAATTAAGAACGCATTAAAAAAAAAAATGCTATTATATCATCGAGTTGTTTCTCACCATCATCAAACGCATGCATTTGACTTTTTTCTGTTTTTTTTTTTTTTTTTAGATATATACAGACGAGTTTATTTTTCGGTCGGTGTTCTCGATTAAAATTGCAGGTAAGATCTCAAACAGCGCCTCGTCGAATTGTTGCTTATTTCCCACGTGTGTGTGTTGACTTGTCCGTCGTCTCCACGCACGTCACGATGGAGAGAAGTGGATTGCGTCAAACGACTCACAAAACTTTATATTTCTTGCGCAAAAAAATTTAATAGAATACCATCAGAAAAATCTATCGAATCGTATTTTTCGTAAAAAAAAGATAAAAGAAGGGCGTGTGTATTCAGGTAAGCATTTAATCGTTATGTCAGGATAAACGAAAGAAATTAACAACTTTTCTATATGAACTGAGATATGAGAAATTGAAATTTTCGGTACAAATGATAAGTTCAGATGAAGTCATGTAGTATTTCAGTGAAATTGGTATATATATATATATATATATATATATATATATATATATATATATATATATATATATCTTTATCAATCCTTATCGGATTTTTAAGCAGAGATTAGGCGATCCTTTCACGATATCGATTGTTTGCTGCTATTGTACAAATTGGTTGGGCAAAATTCGGCCTTTAAATCGTACGGTTTCAAAGACCTGCACTCTCGCATTGTGAGAAATTCCATTACATATCGATTTGATCATAATCGAGAAAGAGGAGGAGCGCCATGCAGTGCACGCACCCTGAAAATCCTACAACGCGAAATATGTTACGCGATTCTTCGGTGGACGGAAGTGAATCAATAATCCAATACAAAAGCGCGTACGTATAAATAGCCTGCGTGATATATAAAAGGATAATGTTTACGCGCTTGCGAGAAATTGCGTGTCATAAACGACGCAAACGTTTTTGTCATTGATAATTCGAGATAGATCATTGCATACGTAATGAATTTTGTTCTAAACGCGCGTAGGTGATTGTAACATCCGTTTTCTACTTTATACTTGTAGCTACGCCGAAACGAAGGATGCTGTTTGACTGATGTTTATAGTCTCGCAAATTGAAAAGAGGGTTACGTCAGATGACAATAGATTGTTCTTTTTCGGAGAGCTTTCTGAACATGGCTGCAATAAAATCAGAATGACACAAAATTGTTTCACTCCGACTCATTGCACACGAGGTTTATCTTGAACTCGTGTTCATGTGGCGTTTATCATGTTTATATTAACCTAGAATACGTGATTTCCTTCAACCCCTTTAACATCAGCGGTTATATTATTTTTATCCACTCGGCGGAGTCTTGGTCATACATTTTTTTTATTATTAGGTAAATATAAAATTAAATATATCATCTCGGATAAATAAGGTTGATATAATAATTGCGAAGAGCGAGGATGTGTGAACGGGCTAAAATAGAACGAGGTTCTCACCTGATACTATCTGGTTTGATATTGTCATCATTTTCACACATTTTGCAAGCGTTCTCTCTGCGCGAATTACTCTACGTAATGTCTATTTTATCTTGATGAGACGTATCTCCTTTGTAACGTGTGAATTATCTCCCGCGGTAGGTATCGCCAGTATCACACTTCGGTCGGTAACAAGAATCAAGTTGAACGACGCTATATGTATAGATGGCGACGTGATAATACTCTGGCGATGCATTCGCGCTTTTTCATCACGATTCGAATTGATTATGCATACAAAATAAAAATATGTAAATATTATAACAAATTTGTTCAATTGTTACGTTACAGGACATGTTTACCTTATCGAATATTACATTTATAGTTAGAGTCTGTTTGGCGCTGTTTCAGGAGATGAGACCAATCCCATACAACACAGAAGTTTCAAAAAGCTTTCAGAAAGGTTTCAGAAACATTGAACCATTCTGAGATCTTCCTAAAATCTTTCTGAAATCTTTTTCAAATTTTTGTGCTGTATGGAATCATATTGCTCGATTTGACGCTTCCAAGTTGAATTTGCAGTGTCGAGCAGACCTGCCTTTTAACTCTGCCTTTTAACATTGCGCTTTGGAACTCTTGCAACTTTTATTTTGAGTATTGTTTAATTCCTGCGTCGAAAAATATAAATTTACTTAATACGTTGTAACGTGTATATTGTAATTCAACATTCGTTTCAACATTCGAATTTGCCGCTATATGCAACGACAACAATCACGTGATCTTGCTGTTCCAATGGTGTAGAGCAAGATGTTGTAACGATTCTTAAATTGTAGTCCGTGATAGTCTGAAGCTCTAGAAAAGTACTGACAATAACAAATCTATGCTATATTATTCGTGACAAGATTTTAGAATAAAAAGTATAGTTGTGCTGTGCTCTTTACTTTGCGTAAAATTAATTAGGAAAAGGTCATTGGACCAATGTATCGCCGAAGTTTCGTGAAATTCCGCAAGATCGTGACCAGAACTACGCAAGTTTATATTTTACCATTAATCCTCAGGTTCATCACTCAACAACAAGCGTTCAGTATGTAGTATCCAGTTGATATGAGAAATCAGGTCTGTAGGACCGAAATGACAGAACGAGTCATTAACCAAAAAAAAAAAAAATAAACGTACGGAGGGAAAGCAATATCAGTTTTATTAAGGAAATAAAAGCAATATCAGGTTGAGGTATACTTCTTTTTATAAAGAAGAAATATATTGTAAAAAAGGGAGGAAAAGAGAGACATGTCAAGTATCTGCTCTTTTCTATTTAAAATTTAAATTGCGCCTAGACAGAGTCCAAGTTGGACACGTTGTAGATGTTAAAACTTCTTCCAAATAGTCATCTCATTTTCTCTTTCTCACGTCATTAGAATGTCATTGAGAACCTAGCCTTAGCTAATTCGACGGCCCTGGCCCTACCCCGTGTCGAATGTTTATACTGGATGCGCGACGCGGACAGTGCTTGCGGCGCGCATGCGTGGCTTCAGCTGGCGCGTCGGCCGGTCCGAGAGTAGTCGATGTCGAAGTTTCGAGAAGGTGTGATCGTCCGCGTTCTACCGCCCCTTCTTTCTCACCCCGCGCGCTCGCGTACGTGTGTATTTGCACGAGAATTGAAGCGTACGCACGTGAGAGATGCAGAGATAAATGCAGCTATCAGTAGTGATCGCAAAGTGGGAACGACGATAAGGAACGAGCGGGGGGCGTCCGTCCATCGTCCGGTCATCGTCCGTGAGGAGGAGTAAAGCTAGACGAGCATCAAGTAAGGAAATTCGACGAGACTCCTTCCTTTCTTCTTCTCTGTCTCTCCTTTTCTCTCCCTGTCTCTCTCTCTCTCTCTCTCTCTCCCTCCTTCCCCTCTCCCCCCTCCCCTCTCTCTCTCTCTCTCGGGAAAGGAACCTTTGGCAATAATCGCTATCGCGAGCAAGCCGGCGAGCTGTCTTCTGCCTTTCCTCTATGTCGCGCTTAATCGAAATGTCTAGTCGCGATAGACGCCCGCGAGAACTCACGTCGAATTCTTCGAGGGATTCTTCGAGGTTCGGTCGTGTTACTTTATTAAGAGATTGACGTTTAGGAAAGTCGCCGGCCATTCCGAGGGCGGAAATTAGAGCAAAGGTGAAAAACGAATCGACAATGACAACAGACTGTTTGCTCGTGAGCGATAGCAAACGCACCGCGATAGCGGTGGCGTTTCGCTCTTTCTCTCACGTCTGCACACGATCGTCCAAGAAACGCGATCGCTGCGACGTTGGTTCGCACTTATTTTCGGCCCGTAACGTCGTCAAGCTCAAAAAAACGGAGAATCGGTCGTGTTACTGTCAGACAACTTTTGTTGCTTCTTATCGATTCCGAGCATCATACGAATCAGCCACTTGTTTTGGTTCGAAAATTTTGTGCACGATTGATTTGATTTTGGCAAATTCGCGTGAATGCTTTGCCTTCAATTTTTCTCCTTTATTTTGACTTTGGAATAAATTATACGATCAAATTGGGTTGAGATATGGTCGAATCGATAAGTATTAGCAATAAGAGAGCACGTCGTAAAAAGAAACGATTGTCAACATCTGCTTTTGTTGTATCGATTTAATGGCGGAACGAAAGGTTGGCCAAAGAATGAGGTCATTTCTGGAAAAAAAGGTTTCCACAAAAAGAGAGCTGACGTTTCGAATTAGAATTCGCGGTAAATCCGACCCTGGCTAGATGACCAAAATCTGTGCCGGTCGATAGCCTACTTGCAACGCTGGCTTTCTCAATTTAACGTTACAACGTCAGGAAAAAGTCGGTCGATAATTTCGGAATTGTCTCGCTGGCTTTTGACGTTACGCGTCGGAAAATCGATGGTTAGCACATTACGTGGAAGCAGAGTAAAAACGGTGTGAAAGTATTTTCAATTTAATCAACCTTTAAATCAAGTCGTGCTGTTTGTAAATTTAATAATTACGTATATTAGAGAAAGAATGATGATGACGATTTTGCCAAATCGCAGATACAAGGAGATATCTTTCAGAGAACTCCTGAGCTCAACCAATGAAAAATAAAAGTATCGTTTGCGTAATGCGGTCACAGTTATGTTTTAAAGCACTAGTTTGTGAATCGTGTGTCTATTCCCTCTTCGTGTAAACTTGGTGAAAAATGAAAAGTTTCGTTAAACCCGTCGACGAAATCTTTCATTTTTCAAGAATTTATGCAAAGGATATATGATCGATTCATAGAGCAACGCTACGACTTGGAACGTAATTGCGACCGCATTGTGGACGAGCCTTAACGCGTTGGAGAATGCATTGTCTCGTCGAATTTTTAAAACGCGTTGGAGAAGGGCCGTTTTTGGTCGCGTGATTTTGCGACGTTTTCTTTAATGTTCGCTACATGTATTTTATTATGTGCGGTACGTCCGTGTTTCGTAATAAGTTCCGTCGTAATCAAACGCGACCGCGTGTGTGCTTCATCACGAAGCGGAAAACGAAGACAAACAGTCGTGAATGCAATTACTTTCATTCTTTGTCTGAAAAGTCGTGCACGCTGTCGGATCATTGTTATATTCTGCCGTTTTTCCCTCAAAGTATCGTTTCATTTTCGCTTTGCGCTGCTTCAAACAACCATGTTGATGTTTTCGTCATTGAGAAATACCAGCTATGATAACGGTGGTTGCGACGTTTTAATAATAATGTGTTTATTTATATTCTGGCATCGCCGATCACATTCGGAAGCGTGCATCGGACACGAGATTATTTAAACAGATTTATGCGCGAGTTCGCATGTATAAAGAGCGCCGAGTTATTACAAAGACGTTCTCGACTGTTATCACGAGTTGTCGTTAAACGAGCCGCTTAAATAATTAAGATACCATGACAAATATCGCTAGAATACGCGTGGGTTGATGCTACCGGTACTCTGGACGCTCTGCATTTGTACGTTCTACGTAATTCTCACAAGATATCGGTTGATAACCGGGGCGATAAGGGCCGCGATAATGTTTACAGATTATCGATAAAGATTGGCCACGCTGAGTCTGCTGTAAAAGGCTCACATCGTCCGATGTTTTATCTCGTGTGTAGTATACGTAAAAATTTACAATTATAAATGTTTATACTATATGGGAGTCTGCAACGTTGATTTTATACGTACGTCGCGAGAGAAAACCGAGTCGAGAAGGAAAAAAAGTACATAAATATATTACTGCTTTATGTTGTTTGTTCGAATGTAAAGAGAAATCGTCAGAATCAAATTTCAGGGACACGTACTGCTCATCAAAACAGACAAAAAATCTCGAAGCGTCCAAGAGTCATTGGTTTAATTATGTCAAAGTCGTCAGTAGAGAAGAAAGTGGTGGAATATGAGAAATACAAAGCTGATTTCTTAAACAATTGCTATCGGTAACTGAAATAAACACAAACATTAGAGTTCTTATTGGCCATCAAAAGGATCTGACATCCGTATAAACATACTATAAACATCTGTAAACAATACTATAAACGTTGTTTACAGTATTAAGAGAAGCTGCTTTGTTTTCTTCCAAAACTTTTCACAAGATTCAAAAATGTTTGTCTTATCTTAATCGAAAAATGTCATTATTAGCTACAGTATGTCGATCATATATAGTAACGAAATCTCAAAGTCGCAGAGTTAATTATTTGAAAATATTTTTTTTTACTTTGATATTCGTTGTTTTGTTTGGAAAATAACGATGTGTGGTAATATAGAATAAGGTGTTCCATATGAAATAAAAAAGGTATTTCATATGGAACAAAGTGTTATTAGAGCAGTTCTTATATTTCCACGTCTTAGTGGGTGTGAAAGTGATGTTTTTACTTACGACTCCTGTTTATAGATCTAAAGGACTTGTACATAGTTTGAATTATTAAGCTTAATTTTCTTAATTGTCATAGAAAATTTTTTTTATTTTCACCTTATGACTTTTACATTCAAAGGAATTCGATAAAAAAAGTTGCTTTAATATCCACAACTTTATAATAAAAAAGTAAACTTTTTTATATATATTACCATCCCGCTTTTTAAAACCTCACTTCTTACATTATGTTAAAAATTAAAACAGTTGTTGCTACAATTATTGCGTTTAATATTTTCGTCTAAAACAAAAAAGTGGTTGATATTTTTACCTTCTTTCTTAGACTAACGTATTGTAATCGCGTATCTACTTGAAATTTGTTGAATGGCGAATTGACCGTTGTACTTCCGAATAGAAAGATATTTCATAAATTCAGGGAACAAATAATTTTCAAACTTTTTTCGAGATGAGATAGTTTGTTCGGAGGGAACGCGAGCAACTCCAAAACGCATTCGCAAACGGGCCGAAGGAGGACCAGAAACGCAATTCTCTCTCTTTTAATTAAACGTTGATCCTTGCGCATTCTCGCAGAGAGATCGTTTCCTTCAGACGAGCAAACGGTACACGCTCGCTTTCCAATTTCCCTTGCAGCTGTTGCTCGCAGCTGGCGGCGTGTGCTCTTGCGCGCGTGCACATGCACGCACGTATGTCGTGTGGTACGTGCAGCTCGACTCAACAGGGATCGATGGAGTGACCCGGCGTCTATTTTCCGTTACAGCGCCGATATTCGCGAACCTTACCTATCTGCCTGCCTGCCTGCCTACCTGTCTGCCTGCCTGCCTGCCTGCCTGCCTGC
>NW_022639454.1:88000-95887 GCF_010583005.1 Odontomachus brunneus
CCTGTTTGTCGAACCGAGAAGAGGAGGAGACGTTCACCCAGACGGAAGACGTCGACCTGGAAGACACTGGTTGAGGAGAAACTTTGTTTTGTCGCCTTTTCCGTCATCGTTGCGTTATCCGCAAGATTATCAACGTAGGAATTGAGAGGTGTGATTGACTCGAAATCGTTCCCGTAGCCAGTCGCAGCATCCTCGGGGAATTCGACGAAAATCACGAAAAATGGAGCGACCGTCGCGGATTATCGGCCTCGAGCTTGGCAAGGGTCCTTGGTAAAGACTCCTCCGGGCCGGCACGTGTCCTTGGAGGTCGCGGAGATTATCCTTGGTGAGCAATAGCACCGGCCGGAACGAATGTGCAGAAGATCGAAACGGGAGAATGTTCGGTTGGTTGCGCTGGACATGGGATAGAGGTGATACATCTCGCGTTGACGATGATGGGGCGATAAATCGAGCGAGTGCACGCAAAATGGATTGGGCGCCTCGGATCAGGTAGCCGGTAACGACGAAGCAGTCGTGTGGCCACCGTCAATCACCTAGGAGAGGAGGACTCGTCGGCCCAGTTTCCGTTCCGCGGAGCAGTTCGATTCTCGCAAATCGCTCCCAAATCGCAAAAATCCAGCCGGATCTTGCCGGATCACTTTCGAAGACTGTCGCCGCGTATTCGTCTTGAACAAGTTGTTCGTCTCATTTGGTTTTTTCTCTCTCCCTCTCCGAAGAGGATCAGCCTGATCCTCGTGATTTCTTCAAGACTGTCCCATTGTTTGCATACTACCGCTCGTGTTCTCCGCGACACGATAAAGACTGAAGCCTCGACGTCGGTCGGTTCCCATCGGGGAATTCACGTGACCGACTCTCGCTCTCTTCTTTCTATATTCTCCATTTCTGTCCATCTATCTCCCGTAGCAGCCTCGCTCTCATCCGAGAAATCATTGTCAAAGTTCAAGAGGTCACGCGGTCCCTGATGCGGAGCTCACGCGATATACAAAGTATATACATATATTCACGGCGCGCGCGCGCGCGCGTGTTCGACCGATTTCGCTTTAAGGGTCGTCAGATTGACCAATATAAAGACTGATTCTATCAACTCGCGTTAATTATCCTGAATCGATAAAGAAAGAAATATAAACAACGTCGCGCACATATCCTACACGTACATATCCTCTCCTCAAAGTCAACCGCGCTCAACAGTCGAATAGATATTGTTCTCGAGCAGATTATACGTGCAGAAGGTGAGAAATAAATGTACACGTGCGCGTGCGTGCATAAAAGAAGAAAGACTCTCCGCGTTGCCTAATGTGGACAAGAAACACGTGGTATGTGTGTTGCTGCAAAAGTTGACCGGTAAATCTGTGCAAACTGGAACGCATCAATTTCTTTTCAAGAACACAAGTCGAGAACACGAATGCTGGACGACTACTTCGAGATAACGAGTTGTCTTTCATCGTGGCAGAACGGTTCGATCGCGATTCGTATTGTGACGCGAATATTCGGTGATGCAAAGTGTGATCAGTGTTACTTCTGCATGAGGACGTAAGGGAACAGGATGGGTTGTGGACAGAGCAAGATCGGCAACATCTATCCGAAGAACAAAAAGAACAAGAACAATAGCGCAAAGAAGAACGAAGGCGATTCCATCCGTGAGTACATTTTTCACTGATTTTTATTGGCTTCGATGAGTCCTTCGTTTCAATGGACGAGTAGCCCAGTAACGTAAAGTGTAGTTATGAGAAGCAGAGAAGTTCATTTCAACCCTTCGAAGTGCAGCTCGCAGGGGGGTTTTAAGTCCTAATTCCGTCCGCCGTTGGAATTTCTGCCCAACGGACAATCCTTTGAAGCGCTTTGTGCTGCCACTTTCTCTCAACGCGTGTGCACTTATATGTGTTACCGTGTATAAAAGACCCCGGCAATTTCATTTGCCTCGCTAACGCAGAATTTCAATGTGCAGCGTCTCGCACAATTGCGAATTTTCTCGACGAAAGGGAAAAGTAGATATTTTGGCGTGATAAGAGCTGCGACAATCGCTCGGTAAAAATTATAAATATTATTTAAATATTTTATTTAAATATTTTATTCACTCGACTCTCTGGAACTTGATATTGACGAAAATGGGACGAGTTAATTTTTGTCATTTCGTACGTATTTATAGGTTGCATAAACGATGGTATAACTTACGAAGAGCGGATTAAGAGATTTCGTCGCAGTTTATCTCTTTGAGAACTCGTAACAGCCGTGTGTTTTTATAAATCTACGAATGACGTATCTTTGACGGAAGTATAAAACATTCGTGTCAAGTGATTCATCAACAATGACGATTGTAATTCAAGGAGAGAATATAATACGCGATATTAAATGCGAGTCTTTTCTTCTTTGCGTAAGACTCTAATAACGGGTACTTGAATCGAAAGATGAGATGCTTATCGGACGTGTCATTACATGATTCCAGCCGAATTAAATGCGCTTATCAATGACAATAAAGTTATCTGGAACATTTACTACAAAATCACGAAGAAAGACTGATCGATTCATTCCGCGTAACGTAACATTTGTATCATGATCTTATTACGACAAATTTGACCGATAAAAGTCGGCCACGATATCAGACTTGATTTTGTCTTGTCAATTTAGATTAGATCAACGTTTGGTCAAATTTGTCGATATTAGTTGATATTAGTTTCGTCGCGAGCGTGACCACGCACACGTATCATACAGTAGAACCAAGTAAATGTTTTAAGTATTTCACAAGTTTATACATTCCAAGTCCTAGTAAGTTTAACACTTTATTCAAGGGTTTGAATTAAAAGAAAAATTTGGGTTTGCTACATAGAGAAATAATTCCGATAAAGCAAGGGTTTGCTATAGAGTTGAGCCAACATTTTCTTTGATAAAGTTTCATATAATATCCTTGTAAAAAGAAAAAATTCTTCTCTTGAATACATGATAATGTATGAGTACATGATAATGAGTTTTTTTTTAATTTCTCATGAGCATACTTGAAGATTGTTATCAAGTAAAAATATTCATGAATATATTTTAGGACTGTTATCAGGAAGAGGTAACTGTTACTTAAAGAAAGAAAAGTAAATTGACTAATCACTTTTTTAGGAGTAGAATATTTTTCTATGTGTACACATGTCCTCCATCGATTTGTAACACGTTACGCTCGAGTCGAGAAGGTTAGAACGGATAGGGGGTGGGTGGTCGCTTTGGATCATGCCGAGGGGTGTGTTACTCGGTGACATCAGATTGACATTTGGTTGGGTTAGGCGCAACACACTGATCGACTGTTCAATCTATGACGCAACAAAATGATGCATTTTATATATGTATTACTCGAAAGTAGAGACGCGACACAGATGATATTTTCGTGACCCGACAGCAATTGCGCGTAAAACTTTCTCCGCGGAGTTGTTCTTTTCTCTCCAACTCTTTTTTTCCAATTCTGCATGTCGACGGACGCAACACACCCGAGACCCGACTACCGCGGTGACGTCCCATTGTTCTCGTATTATCGAAGAACGCAGAAGTAACGGATCACGGACAGATAAGATCTACATACAAAATCCCGTCGCTCGCGTATCACTCGGGGTGTGACTCGTTGTGTCGCAGTACATTCCGAAATAATCCGACGCATGTTTCGCGGTGGCTCGCGATTACAATCTGCAGCGGCGCGTTTGTGGGTGCGAATCGCGCGTATCTTCTGGTCGCGAAAACGCGCAAAAGACATTCTTATTATGTCGAGTACAATAGCGAGGGTGAGAGAGCATGATCTCTTAAAAGATGTTATATTTTTGTCAAAGGAGGAGGGAATGAGTAAATGTGTGTAAATGTAAACTGCATACATGTCTCACGATAGTTGTATTTATACGCTTAGCTTTGCTCCGCAAAGACCTTGATGCGTGTCGTGCATATTCCGCACAAACTCGGGAATCATTTGCGCGAGAATACAACGTAGCGCCAGGCGTGTGTCCCTCTAATCGTATGCCGGAACGTGACTGGTTGTTTACCGGCTACAACGTCTGCGCGAGCTAAATATATACTCGCGATAATACTGATATTCGTACATCCATAAACGTGCTCGCTTACTCGAGTACTCCGAAAATCTCTCTTTCGTTTGACCCATATTTCGCGTTGATTAGCTTGTTTCCTTGTTGTCGATAAGCGCGTAGGTTTTCACGCACAAATTGTTTTCTATTCGTGTTCCAGAATTTCTTTTATTCATATTATATCGAGCGTATTAAAGTCGCGTGGAAATATGTTTGCCGTTAATATCAGTTTTATTACTCAGTCAAGGATGTAATTTATATAATCCGTCGCATTAAATATCTGTTTACAAAAATTTCATGGAGATTATCGTAGCGCACGCATGCATTTATAATCGTGTCTGATCGAATCGAAAATATTCACGACACGCGTTGCTTCCATTTCAAACATACACAGCAAACATTTGAAATACTTTCGCGCTTTGGCAGTTGAGAAACAAATTTATCGATGATGTACAGGATGATACACTTTTCTAAAGATCGTTTTTTTTTTTTACGGCAAGCCCGTATTGATAGTTATTATTTGAAACTCGCAAGTCTCAAGTGAGATATTCAAAGTTGGATTCAGAGTTAGATGAAAGTTTCTTTTTTTTTTCAATTTTTTTAACCACGATTGCAGATATAAATGAGATACATGTATCGTAATATAACCGCAAAACTCAAATGTAACTCGAAATAAGAATTCTGTGTTAGCAGAGAGAATCTCCTATGTGAGACAAGTTACAACTTGTTGATGCAGGCCTAAATAACGCGAAGTGAAATTTTGCAATGCGAAATGAAAAATACACTTTCATACATGTCTCGCAAATTTTTCGCCAGGGAAGAGATGAGGAAGAAAGAAAACATGAAATATAGAGACGTGCGCCCTGGTGTGTGTCGCTCAATGTCCGACTCTCTCCTCGCACCCTTCTCACGCTAAAGTGCAGCACTTTCGACGGTAACGCCGTCGCGCGTCGTGGTCGTGTGCGCGCGCTCGTGCGCAGGGAGCGTGCCCTCCTTCCCTTCGCTCGTCGTTACTGCATGCCATCCGACCGTTTCCGACTGGGTAAACAAGACGAGCCTCAAGGACCCCGAGGCCGATATTATCGCGTTCGGTAGTAGAATGCAGCCGGCTCGGACGTACGCGCGAGCTTGTCGGCGCGGCGTATAAAAGCGGCGCTCCGTCCCGCCGTCGGCGTCTGTCTCGCGTGGCGATTTGAAGAGAGCGCGTCGTGCGACATCTTCCTCTCGTCTTGCTCGCCTCTTAGTGTATCTCTCTCTCTCTCTCTCTCTCTCTCTCTCTCTCTCGCGCGCGCGCGGCGTGCGACGTTCGCGACGCCGTTTTCCGTTACATTTGAACGCAACCCGCCGTTTTGTTACGACGCCATTGCTTCCGTACGCAAAACGCGGACTCGCACGCACCTCTCTCGAACGAAACCCGCTTTGCACGTCGCGTCGCGTCGCGATATCGTCGCGGAACAACGACGAGTTCCTATGATCGGGTGCAGCACTGAGAAGAACGTGTTACGGAAACGTGGCCACGGTCTGAGAACGGTGTTACCGCGGAGCGCGAGTTTTCCCGCTGGCGGAACATCGGATTACCAGAACAAGCAGAAAGGCGCGAGGATGTGGTTGAAGGTGCTCAGGCAGAATATATCTCACCTGGCGCGCAGGGCGAAAGGTAATCGCAGAAAGTGATACACGCTTTTCGTTTTGCTATTCAAGGGGGTATACGCGGGATAACGCGAAATGGCGGGAGCTGTTGTTTCGTCTCGGAAAATAGCGTCAGTGGTCGCGCGGTGCACATCGACTGCGCCGTTTGTCGAAATAGATTTCATGGATCCATTTCTTTTTCGCCGACTTTTTTATCGAGCCTGAGGCTGTGAGTAAAAAAAGGTAGGGAGAAAGAGAGAGTCACTTGAAACTATCAAATTTTGTCGCTCAAATGACACAAATCGACACGACAATATTTAGCACTTTGTCCAACAATCATTGTATGCGACATTTTATAAATTGTTCGTTAAATTTTCTTTCTAAAACTTGTCTCATCTGTCTGTCCATCTCTGAGATATGCAATATATGTTTTGGGAATTTTTCTATCTCACGATTCCTCGTACGTACGTTCTATTTTCCGTTTCCAACGTAAAAGCTGAGAGAACTCGCTTCGAAAAAAAAAATAACCGTGATCGAAAGGTTAAGGTTGTACACGCGCTGAGGAGGGGTGGCTCTCGAAGGTGTGCGCGAAATAGAGTCGGTTTTTTTTATCGCCTTCGATCGATAGTGCGCGTTATCCGCCGTCCACTCCGCTCTGCTTTGCTAGTTGTCACTCTCTTTTAGAGAAGACTAATTTGCATCGTCCGTTGCGAATGGTCCTTTGAGCGTACGCGCGCAGCCTTTCAATTCCGTAATAGATCTCTCATTTGATTGTCGCGTATTTTAACTAGGACTCCCGTTTCGATCTGTTTTTCGAATACATGTTTGAACCGTATATCCGTTTTGAGAAACGCCTGACAGTTTCGATGTAACTAAACATTTACTCCTTTAATGATTAATCGTGTTATTTGACAACAATAAAAATAACTAATTTACAATCCGTTATTTTTAAGCGCATTAGCGTGTAATTGGATCGTTTTTCTTACACGTGTCTCATAGTTTTAAATCACATCATCTAACACGTATTTAAAACGTGTAAATTTAATATGTTGAAATATATTAAATGACATGACTTAAAATGGTGAGAAAATTGTAAAAAAGAGATTTAGCCAAAGTAATACACTTGGATTCACAGTGTACACCACTACGGCTAGTCGTGCAAAGGAAAAATGCGGTGTGATGACACTGCTGATTGTCTTTCGTAGCTCGCACGATTGTCAGGAAGGACTTGTTTCTATTTAAAGACGTGTAAACAGAATCAAAGTTAGTAAACGAATACACACTTTCGCAAGCACGTGTAATCACGTATCTGTAAACGCGTACCTAAATACGCGAAATTTTTAAACGAAATTTTTTCATGTAAACGTGTAATGTGGAGCTTTAATTTTAACGCACAATATATTTAAACAATCAGATGCGTACTTTGATCCTATCTTTTCGTCGGTTTTAGACTAATCGCTTCCTTTTTTGTATTGTTACTTTATCGTGCCGTACATTGTTATGACAATTTGTGATTGAAGTGTTTCATTACGATAAAAATGCTACATGTCTTGATTTAACACGGCAACGTCAAATAATTTACAAGTCACGAGGCGTGTAGTATGGACTCGAAGTGTATAGAGCTCGAGTCGATATCATATTGGAAGATGGACTGTTCTGTCGATATTCACGTATTCCGTCGTAAGATGTCAGAATTTTGAAGCATCCTCCCGTTCTCTCTGCCAATCTCTTTAAAATAGCAGTAAATATCACATTAATGTAATTACGCGCAAAAAGGAAGTAATTCCGCGTAATGTGAATCAAATGATATATTTTGCGACGAGCGTGAGCAATTCTTTATTATTTGGACGTCGAACTCGTAACGACGTTCTTCCATTGAAGAGCAAATAAATCGCTTTATTCTTCCTCTATTTAACGTTCATCCTCTAATGTGAATTGCGTCAAGCGCCTTGTAAGGACAAGGTGCAAATGACGTCCGTATATAGATGGCGTATCGACGCTCTCGTTGAGTCTTTGACAAGTGGGAAAAATATTAGCGGTCTCATCAGCGGAAGTTGTCTAAAAAAATCTCAAGATTACATCTCGGGTTACTCAAAACAATCTTAACACGGGGAAAAAGTGGTCATAACTCGGCGGAGTACAGAGAGAGAGAGGGAGGGAGGGAGGGAGAGAGAGAGAGAGAGAGAGAGAGAGAGAGAGAGAGAGAGAGAGAGAG
>NW_022639454.1:100061-102672 GCF_010583005.1 Odontomachus brunneus
AGAGAGAGAGAGAGAGAGAGAGAGAGAGAGAGAGAGAGAGAGAGCGGATACTCTTTTCGGCTGCGAATCGCTTACGCGCAGAATTGAATCGGCAGAATTGGCTCTTTGACCCGTACACGTACTTACACGCTGTTCGTGCTGAGATATCTAGATACCTAGAAGTGGATCGAAGAAGGTGCTCGACCTCAGCCCAGGGCCGCCTTAAGATATTTAGGCGTTTGTGGGCTAGTAATACGATACGCTTTCTATAATAGGAGTAACGAGAAGTCGCTAACTTTGAAAGTGATCTACTAAATATATAACATAGACTCGGGGGAGAGTCACGAAGGTCGTCGCGTTTTAACAAGTTTTTTCTCGTGAGGGCACTCTCGCGAGTACTCTCACACTGCAATCTTTATTCGAGTTGCTGCGAAAATAATTCTGTCTCTCTCTTTTTTGTAGAAAATTTCATTTCGCCCGCGTCATATAAGAGCGGTCGGTAAACGCGCGCGAATGCATGACAACATGAAGCCGTGCTCAAAATTGGCCGGCGCCTAATTCGAGATCGTCTCGTGTTTCCCGCTCCTCCGAGGAAAGCGATCGTGGAATGTCGTGGCATCGTCGTGGCGTCTGTCACGACGATGTGAGTCATACGACCATGTTTAATGCCGCGTATCCGGCTTTTGCATTGTCGACGGTTTGTTAACCCCGATTTAGAAATTGCACGCATAATCGGCTTAGCACTTAGCACGCGTATTCCTGCGAGTACGTGGAAACGGGACCAAATCGTCGCACAGAATGCGCCAGTAATATAAATACTTATCCCTTGCGACAAATCAACTACTAATATAGTCGCAATTTTTTTGCGTAAATTTGCGTGCAAATTCATACGAGAAGAAAGAGAATAAATAGAAAAATTGTACAAATATATTCGCAGTGGTTTCCGAGGTGCGAGAAGCCTGGTGTGCATCAGCAGGAGTGCACGCGTGCGCGTCGAGGTCGTTTCTCGTCTTGCCCTAATAAATGAA
The DNA here is from genome assembly GCF_010583005.1 of Odontomachus brunneus. Classification (NCBI taxonomy): domain Eukaryota; kingdom Metazoa; phylum Arthropoda; class Insecta; order Hymenoptera; family Formicidae; genus Odontomachus; species Odontomachus brunneus. The sequence continues at coordinate 101,069 of NW_022639454.1, forward strand.
AATCCTATCGGCGGACGTGTGGAGCGGCGCTTGCGCCGCTTTTTCATTGTGAGTGCATTTACCCGAGTAAACGCAAACCACCGTGAGAGAACGGGTGAATAATTTGTTGTTCGACTTTGTTATGTAACTCCATCGTGAATATGCATGGCCGAGTGGCTCGGCCGTCCGCTCGGTCACGCGATGGAATATTATTTTGAGAATTGACACATTTTAAGTTTGTCAACCTCTCTCTCTCTCTCTCTCTCTCTTTCTCTCTCGTTCGACCAAATACATGTTTGCGCACAATGTGATCCTATGTACGTGCTCTTCTTCTTTTGGATCGGGAAGAGACGATCGATGAAACGTGACGATAGTCACGAAGCCGAGTCCTTTCGGCCTTGATAACGAGATACGCGCGGGAGTGAACGCACGCGGTTATTTGGGCGTGCTGACGTACGACGTCGGAGGAGCTCGTCAAAATACAACACGTGGATTTATAAGGCTTTAAGCTTCGGAATAGGAGCTAACGCTTTAAGTCCGGCATTATGGCGCCACGGGACACAGGGAGGACACCCGTGTTGAACTAACCGCGAATACTAAAAAGAACGAGCTAACGATGCAGTCTCGTGGAAAATTGACGATTTCAATGTTTCGCGTTGATACTCGCGTTGATAACTCTCCTCGCGTAATCGTCGCGTCAATTGTCCGCGATCGTTGTTGCTTTATATGTTACTTTGTCCCATCGATAACGCGCACTGTTCTGGTACACGTTATGCATGTGATAGAATCTTATTTTTATAGTCGCGCCAGTAAATACGATTTTATATCACATGTCGGATTTATGCACAATGGAATGTTCAATATAATTGCATTGATGGATGTAACATCGAGATTTCACGACGAGTGAAATCAGGGGGTATCGAATTTCACATTAATATATCACATTAGTGTAAGTACTTCCGTCGCGGAATCGAACGCAAGTTAATCAAAAGACGTGCGTTGGTACGATTTAATGCACCGATATTACAAATTATTCGCGCGACCAACCTAAATTACCGACACAGCAACCCGCATCGTTAAGCTATTGAATTTCAAATTACGACGTGACATGATTGATATTATTTATACACCTATCTCGTTTGGAATATATCGATTTTTCGTTGTCATTAAGAACCGCGCATTCCGCCTGAAAGGAAGTCCTTCTAAACGTGTGATTCAATTTTAAGATTCACATCGATATTACTGCTTGATTTATCTATTCGAATACGATAAGATTTAGGCCCGGTTTACCAATGTTCTTAAACATCGATTAAGTCTTAATCTGAGTTTGTCTTCTTTGTTCGAAGCAAAGACAGTTAAAGACAGCTTAAACTCTAGTTAAGACTTGATGGACGTTGGTGGAACCGGATATTAAGGTGTCTTAATATTTTTATTGATAAATAATCAACGTTTCTATAAAACTTTGATTTGTCAGTTATTAAAAAATATAATAGATTTTAAAATATTAAAAATTTTTTCAGAAATATTAAATACAAATATATTATTAATGTTAAAAACGATCGGGAATTTTATTCCTCTTCTATATATATATATATATATATATATATATATATATATATATATAT
>NW_022639454.1:103777-120795 GCF_010583005.1 Odontomachus brunneus
TATATATATATATATATATATATATATATATATATATATATATAATCGTTTTGTGTGCGTGCATTATTGACACTCCGCCGAACGGAATGCAACCTCGACGATCCGGGCGCTCTCATCGCAACGTGACGACAGTCACGGACACCGGTTACCTCGGCCTCTCAAAGTACGTCTCGATGACTAACCAGCCGGGGAAAGCTGCGAGACCGAGGGGAGCGAGGGGAAGTAGGGTGAGAGGAAAACGTTTCTTTAACCCTTTCGCCGCCGACGACCAATATATCCGCTTGACGCATCGCACGTTCCTCGAGAACGAGAGTATTTCCGTTCGCGATCGAGCAAAATTCTTCACAATGACGTCGTTTTGCTTCTTAAACGCCGTTCTCGATTGTGATCTTTAGTCTCGCAATACAACGATTGTGCGACAATATGTCGTTACTTACGTAAGCTTCACGCGAGTTACGAGAGAGGAGCGCACAATAATTTATCAAATTAATTTCTCTTCTGTTCTTCATTTTAGCTTCTCTTTCCTTTCCACCTGTCCCTTTTCCGACTTTTCGTCTCGAGTATTAGGGAAATGCCGCATTCGAAATTGTCAAATAGATCCTGCCGATTTTAAATGTGCCGTAAACATTGCAACATTCTAAGCCCCGGCCTGATAGGGAGAAAGATCGATTGGTTTGCACAGTTTATCGCAAGAGATAAATGTTATATCATTTACGCACTCTGTACATCGGTGAGTCTACTCGGCGATCGATTTTTTTTTTAGAAAGTGTTTTGCTTTCGCAATTTGTATACCTCGCGCTGCACAGAAATCGAGTAAAACATCTGTTACAGGCACAGTGTTGACAATCGGTTACATTAATAACGCGCGTAAATCGAGATAATCCCTGCTCTCTTTATTACAATGTATTTTCATATTTTTCGAGAGCGATCAAAGTAAAAGGATCTACAACGAACGAATAAGAATGCGATAACCTAACACTGTGCGATTGACCAAACAATCTCTCAATGGCACATCTTTTTTGCGATTTTAAGATAGTACGTTGAGAATTTCAAGTGCGCGTTTATTATACTCGCTCTTGTTAGCAAACGTGCAAACGTTTGAGATCTTGCTGTATTGGTTCGCGCTTTAGAATAATTTTGGACAGTGTCCGGCGCGTGTGATTGCAAACAAAAATAATTTACGTCTTCGCGCGAGTACGTAGATGATTGGATTTGTCGCGTGCAAATTGTGCAAACTGCGCAACTGACCTATGCAGAGACGATTACGTAACTTTCTCAAGTTAATGCTTGGTGTATAAGACACGCATGGTGTAAAGAGCTACGCATTGGATATTTGAGCGAATCAAATTACTAGAATGTACCAAATGAATCAAATGCACGATTCAGTTAGGATAAGAGAAGGGGGAAATATAATTCGGGATTGGCTTGAAAGCGTCATTGCGTATGTCGTAAGATTAGAAAAATTTCGGTGCGTACATCTGTCAAATATCATTATCCTTTCATTTTAATAATTATTTACATTAAAATCCAGCGTACGGGGAGGGAGGGAGAACTCTTATTGGCCTTACAGTTCTCTTAATATGATTAATATCTTGTATCGGAGGAAATCATTTCGCGCGGTCGCGAAGGGTTGTCCGCTCGGTTGTCAAGGACTCGTGTTAACGCAAATTAATCCACGTTACAATCGACACTTGAAGTAAAGTGAGTGGAAATAAACGGATAAATATAGGTTGCAGGTGTAACCTTCGTTATTACTGCGAGTTTGGTTGTTGCGCCAGTTGGAAGCCGGTTGACTGTGCCGGCTGCTGTACGTTTCGATTATCGTTTCGTCTCTAACCCACGAGACGTATATAATTTTTAAAGCAGACAATCCATCTCAGCGCCGCGTCGTTTTCGGCCGCAAAACTTCTCGAACAAGCGGTCTCGCATCCGTGGAAGAGAGACGTATTAGCGTTCGCGAAGGACACGTCGCGCATCCTTGGAGCCATCTGTGATTCCGCCGGAAAAATATATCTCGCGAGATACTTTGCGCTCTCGACGTGTCGGCGTTTAAGGATAACGACTGGCGCCGTCGCGAAAAAAAGAAAGAGAATAAAAAGAAACTTTTCTCTTTGGATTCTCGTCGGCGCTAACCGGGCGACCCGATTAGAACTTTGACACTCGGGCTTTCGCGTATCTCATCTAATTTTTGTACAATCGACATCTCTTTTATTGTTATCCTTACCTTTTCTTTTTAATCAAGTCGATTATATATTTTGACTGTGAGGCGAGAGGGAGCAGCAGCCGGGTGAGAATACGTTGTCTCTGTTGTCGCATATAGTCGTATTCTTCAGATGCGCGAAGAATGAGCGTCTTATAAGAACCGGTCCGTGCGTCTATTTCAAGTTTAGGAAATTGCGCGCCACGGACCGGTTTCGTTGATTTCAGTGTTTATCTTAACTCGAGTCGCGCCAAGTCCTTGCGTTTGCGGACGGTGAGAAAAAAGCGACCGCGTTAGCGAGTGTCAAGTTAGCTGCTACCACTTGGTTATTACGTAATCAATAAATCGAATGTCTATTTCAGCCATTTTTTGTCATCGATGTCCGATTTTTACTTTGTACATGCGATATATTTGGAAGAACCACACGATTAAAAAGCTCGTTCTAACATCTAGGAACTATGGTCCTGACAAATAATCGATTGGTCGCGCTGCCAGTATCTTTGCCGCTCACTTGAACTAAACAAACAAGCAGGCAAACTGTAGTTAACTTGAATTATTATTATTAGAACTCTGAAGAGTGTCGAGTGCGTGACTAGTTTACGCATAGACTACATCTCCGACACAATTAGTGTCTCGTGTGTGGAGACAATTTTCTTGGCTCTCGTCAGTCAATGGGTCAAGCGTTGTTCGGCGTGTTCATTTTAATGCCGCGTCAAACGCAAAAGGTGCGTCTTCATCGGTAAGAAGCTCTTGCTGAAGGAAATAAAAATTTCTCTTTCTCGCTCTTTTCCTCTTTATCTTCTCTACCCTCCTCGTTTTTCCTGCATGCTTTTACGCTGGACGGAATTACATTTTTAGCGAGAAATTGCCCGCAAACCTTAATGGAGGCTGCGGAGACCGACCATTGTCGTCGGCGTGGTCGTCGTCATTGGCGTTCCCCTCGTTTATTTTACTTTGCGTATATAGGCGAATAACTACGTGGCGTGCAATGTACCTCTATCAATCGGCGCTCGGCGGTATTGATTTCAAGGAGGAAACTGACTCGAGGCGCCCCGGTAATTTGAGACTCCCGACGTTGCTCGTACCTGTTCGCGACGAGCTTTCTTTTCTCTCTCTTTCTCTCTCTGTGCCTTTCTTCCTTCTCTCTCACTCTCTCTCTCTCTCTCTCTCTCTCTCTCTCTCTATCGATATCGACGCGAATATTACAAATTTCAGTTGGAAGCAGTCGGTTCTGCTCCGACGAAAATTCGACATCCCGATCAATCGCGCGAAAGTTCGTCTTCGACGCTGCGAGACCGATGCTCATCCGTTCGCACAAGTCGAAATGAGTTTTCTGTGTAGAATCGTGCGCTGATTCGCGCTCACCACGAGTGCACCTGCACTGTATGTGTGTGTGTGTGTGGATGACGCGGATGTAAGTAGCACGACGCGAGTCCATTTAATCCTCTAGGCTGGATTAAATTCGCTCGTTCTCTAAACTTGATATATCTCATCGAAGCTATTGTTTACAAGCTATTATGTGTATGTCGCCAAAGTAAAGCGTATCGTGTTTGTGCGAGATAATTTTGAGAAAGATAGAGGAAACTCTCTCTCTCTCTCTCTCTCTCTCTCTCTCTCTCTCTCTCTCTCTCTCTCTCGTATATAACATGTTACGTAATTTATCTGTTATATCGCCAATTAACACACTCTGCGCGTCGATTACATTAAAACGATAACAGCATTTTATTTAGTGCAGCGTTGATCGACTAGATCGCACAATTATAGATGTGCGCTTCGCTCACGGCACGAAGGTTCGGTCGCGTCAACGTGTTTAATATTAGTCGAGCTGCGAAAGCACGTTTCAGTTCGCGCGTTGTTGTAATGAGTAAACGATTATCTCGCACGCGTTGTGCTGTCTTCTCGAAATTCGCTATTTACATAACACGCGATAATGCTTCCGCCGCGGATCATTATAAACCGGTGGCTCTTTTTAGGCTGGCGAAAGATAGCGGCATAATTTACGGGCTATTAAGCTATTTTACGATATTATCTGCCAAAGTAGACCATAATACACTAACGCATTGTCAGTGTACCGGAAATATCATCGCGATAAATGAGCAACATGAGTATGCGTTTCTTACTTTTCGCACTTTGTCGCGTAATCGTTACTTCCCGATTAGAAATTTGATTCTGATCGGGTTGACCCCAGTCAGGTTGTTTGGTTTGTGTAGACTCAGCGGATTAGCGGGTCTCAATGATTAATAAAGTCTTAATTATTAAATCCTTATTATTCATAAGGATCTGATTGCGTTACACATGATTAATCAAGACCCGATATCGTCACGGTAACATCACACCAGCTAATCGATCAACTTGATCACAGGATCGTTAAATTTCTAGTCAGTTCAGCACAGTTCCATCAATAACACGATCCGCGAGAAGAGATCGGTCCAAATCGTGGAAGTGTCGGAATCGAATTTTGATACCCGACGCGTGATAATTTCTGTATGAATGAAATGAAACTCGGCTAAATCTTTGCCGGCGAATCGATATCTCCTGCTATCGCGCGCGAAGCTGTGTTAGATCTTGTTCATCGGCGTTGGTCTCTCTACACAAAAAAATATGTACAATTTTATCAATCGTGCAGTCGATAGAAAGAGAAAGATATCTTTGAGTTCGCTTCTGAATGCCACCGCGGCGAAGCAACTGATGCACGCAAATTTTCCGCGGACTACACACACGGTGTATATAAATTAAAGGCGAGACACGCGGGGGACGGGGAGGTTCTGGTCGACCCCGTTCCAGATTCCGACTGAATATTTCCATCGACCGCGCGTCGAGATGTTATTTATCGCGTTATCTCACGAGACTTACGCGTCGGATCGCCTCGCGAGCTGCGCAGAATTTCTCGGATGATTCAGTGCCGTCGACGAGACGTGGCGTTTCGCTTCTCGAGGACAGCTGACTATGCATAGAAAATACTACTCTATGTTTGGTTGTGTCACTGCCGGCCAGCCTGGAGAAGCGAATCGCCGCGACGGGTCTCGCTCGATCGTTCCCTATTAAGTCGGACGATGTTCCATTAAGACTCAGATTTCGCGCGGCTATCTTTAGACGCCGATATAAATAACGCGAAAACGACGACGCGTGTGACGACGCCTTTTTAACGCTTCGGCGGTGTCCGTCGACATAAAAAAAGGGAGAGAGAGAGAAGGAGAGAGATTCTCGGCGTGACATTTGTCTCCTCCTTACGTCGATGCGCTTCGAATATCGACGCGCATCTCCTAGTGTTGACAAAATAGTAGCGCGATATGATGAGTGTCTCAAAGTGAAACTGTCATCAACTTGGTATGATTATATAATTGTGATATCACACGATCACGCGCAATTATATGGGATGTTGCGTCAAGCAGTGCGTAGTACATTCGGAGCGTGCAACTCGCGAGAGAGAATTGCGCGCTTCTCGCGTATCTTTCTTCTAAAAAATAGTCGTACGATTAATTGCCAGCGAATGACTCGTCTATATTTACCGCGTGATAAATCATCGGACATCAATTATTCACTGTGGCACGACAGGGTAGACGCGCGCGTCAAACAATACTAATAGTCCGAGCCAGTTTACGCGCACGACGCACGTGCGACGTCGATAATTTACGGGTGCGTAATAGACTTGATTCTCTCTCTCTCTCTCTCGCGACGCTCGCGAGAACGAATTGTCGTGTCGTGCGAGCGGAACTTGGTCGCAAAAGGACCACGAGTCTCTCGACGTAATAATCGCTTGCCAGCGGCGTTACTTGGACTACGGCTCCGCTGCTATCACCTCTCGACTGTCAAGTTTCCGTTTCCGCCGAGCGAGAACGCTTGCTTCCCCGATGCGGCACGGTGCGTTATTACGACGTGGCGTTATTCGAGGTAGAACGCCGTGTAAAAAGTTCGATAATTGCACTGAGGCTCAGGTCGGCCTCAGTACGAATGACAATTGTCGCGTTTACAGTAAATAACGGTTATTAATTGCAACGAATGAACGATGCTGTTATTCAATTGCCATTACTTCCCGACTTGACTTCTCCGGTGTTTCCGCGTAAAGCGCGACCACCCAAGCTGTTGTTCGATTGAGAATGAAACGATAGAAACGTTAATATCGATAAGCGGTGTGTGTGTGTGTGTGTGTGTGTTCTCGCGAGACGATGAGAAAGTCGCATGCCAATGAGAAATGTATGTTAATAGCTTCGTTGTTGAATAATTACCGCGTGTTGATGAACTCGCGATAACGATCGAATTTTTCACATCGCGATTACATGCAAGCTACGGCCTGTTGCAATTTTTCCGTGCAAATTTGCTCAAGCAGCAGCATCCGAAAACACGTTTGATTAACACGGCAAGAATTTTATAGTAAATATTACTATAGAATTTTTGAAACAACGAACAACAAATCGACATTCTGCAAACTATTCTTTTATTTTATATACGTATCATAACTGGACTGGAATATACTGTTGAAATATTTGCACGTTTATTCCTGCATTACTAGAAACATAGTAAAATTAGCAAGAATTTATAGGAGAAAAGCCCTGATATTCTCTCCGTGTGCGCTGTCAGAGAAAAATATCTAAAAAATATTTACTCGGCAGATATTATGTTTCCTTCCACTACAATATACATATTTCTATATTGGAAAAAAATTCCTTTTAAATAAGCATATAAATATTTTCCTAAAACACCGTTATTTCTCATGAAAGCAATTGTTTGTTTCATTGAAACAAAATAATTGAGAACCAAAGTATATTATCGGTACACCTACCGAACAAATATTTGCTATTTCTTAGATATTTCTTTTCTTCAGTGTAGATTAGTTAAGACGATTTCCGATTTCTAAGACGATTTGATAAAACAGTATTCATCGTAGCGAAGCAAGGATAAAAATATCACGGGAAGATACGCGGGTCTGATGGAACGAGACCAGTGTGGCTCATAAATTAGCGGTTAAAGAAAAATTTGCGTGACATTACGGGCGCACGCGACGATACGAGCAGCTCATGCACACGCCAGCCGAGCCCACACACATATCTAGAATTGAACTCCACGCGAGACTCCCTGAGCAGGACTTTGACTCGTTGCAGTGCAGTGCACACACTGAGCGATTGAGTAATCGCGTATAGCGTAGTCGCGACAAGCCGCGCGCGCTATTATTAGCGTATACCGCGTGACGCGCGCTTCCGCGCGAGATCGCGGGCGAGATCGCGGGCGAGAACGAACCACCGACCGAGTTTGCCATTTCATTAATATAATAAGCCGTTTTTGCGACTGACTGAATCATCGATCGCGCCGGCCGGCATCTCGACGCAATTAGAGTAATCGCGCGTGTCTGCTGCTCTCCTGCTGCCCGCCGCCCGCCTGCTTCAACGTACGTGTACATTGACCGCGATGCGTATCGCGATGTAACATGTGTGAAACGAGGTGAGTCTGATGGCGATCGCGGATATCTGCTCGCTAGAGTCCGATCAAACGCTCGCGCCTCGCTCGAACTTTAACCTCTCTGCTCGTCTGCTCGTGTTTGACACAAGTTCCCTACGTGATTTAATTATTATGATCCGCGGTGTGTCAGTCGCGATGAATTCATTGCCGTTAAATCGATTAAACTCCCTAGACTAGAAACTCATCCTATGGTCCTGATTAGGTTGATCCCAATTAGTTATCTAGTTTGTACAGTGTTATCGAGTCCTAATTATTAACAAGGTTCTGATTGCTACGCTGCGTTTACATGGTTTATCAAGACCCAAGATAACATCACCTTACACGATTGGGATCAGCACTACGGGGTAAATATCTAGTCGGACTTGAGTGGATAAATTGAGTGTCGTTTCGTTTTGTCCTTCTCCTTCTTTTGATTGTTCGTGCGAAGGCAACTCGAAGAGTCGCGATCATATGTTACTCGAGAGATATGTTACGGCTAATGAAATTTCGGCCCAATGATCAGTGTCAAAAGAATAGAGATTGACGGAACGTACGCGCAGTTGGGTGCGTATAGATATTACATAATCGTTTATTTTGAAAGTAACGAAAGCAAGACGCTGAGACGTCGTTGTAAAGTTCCGAGATGCGGATATAAACCGACGCGTTATATCCGTGCGGGACTTTCGGGGCTGGATTCGCGCGCGTGACTACTTAGAAAATAAACGACTCGTCCGTAAAAATGTGTACCACTAGCTCGAAAAAAAAAAGAAAAATGCCTAAAGTGTCCCGCGCGCGAGATCCGTTCACATGCACGCACGCACGCATACACTCACCTGATACACCCTATATAAACTTATCAGGTCGAATCCATGAAATTATTGTGCACAACGCCCACATCCTCATGAATAATCGGCACGTGCCGATGGCGCACGGGGTATCGGAACGGAAGCTTTTACCTCGACGGAAATATACGCTGGATGTAGGTATGATGTCGCTCCACGATGGGAATATCGTCGTGTAACCTCCCGTATTTATAGCGCGGACTAGCACGGTCGCGATTACGCGAATTCCGCGCTTCAATCGTTTCCTCGTTCCGTGTCGACACAGGCCTTGAGCCGAATAAGTTTCTAGACAGGTTACACCGGGCGAGTCGCGCTGATCGATCAGTGTCACCTGTTGTAGAGTATCTTGCACGAGGCGTTAGCGATTTTATGTTTGGGAGAAAAAAGAACTTTTTCAGAATTCGCGAGAGTAAAAATTTTCCTTTAAATTCTGTAACTCGCAACTTCGTCTCTTGCAGTAGACGATTCGAGAATGATAAAGTCGCGATCGTTAAACGATCAAAGTGTCACTCGGTACTCTGAGAGAAATTGAAAAATTCACAAATGGATATTTGCTATCAAAATCCAAGCAATTTTTGTATTCAGGAAACATCCTATGAGAAATATCGGTTTTTAATTTTTTGGCCGAGATATTAGCGAAATTATCTAGCGAAATTTGAGGCTTTGTTAGGCTCTTTTCAATGAATACTCTTAAAGAGAAGAATATTGGCCATGCTTGACTTTTGAAACGATTACAGAGAACCTCAGTGCCATCCGTACTTTTTGAATCATGTACTAAATTTTCATTTTTCTCGAAATATACTTTATGTGGATTGAATCATTCTTGCACGACCAATCTCTCTCAGTGTATCTGAGAAGTGATCTATCCGGCATTGTGATGGAAGCACCTTGTACGTAGAAATTCCGTGGTGACGTCCGTTCTGTAAATCGTTATTAGGGTCGTAAAATTGCGCTATTGTTAAAATACACATTGTCTACAGGGAAAACATCAGTACGACGACTCTTATTCGCATTTACATTAATGCACTACATCATGCGTGCGTGCGTGCGTGTGTACGCATTATAAATAAATTGTATTAAATTTACGCGCAAAGTTTTTTTTTTATAAGAAAACTTTACTATGCCGTGAACTTGAGTAACCACACGCTACAACGGATGCGTTAACTCGACGTGCAATGCAATTGCCGCGAAAATTGTACACGCCATGTAAATCTCTCTCTTTATCTCTTTCTCTCTCTCTCTCTCTCTCTCTCTCTCTCTCTCTCTCTCTTTCCCTCTTTCGTGTATGAATTTTAATGATACGTTTTGCGATGTATTCGATTCTCCCGTGACCAAAATATCCCGACGGCGATAGTTGTTGACGTGTAATCGATTGAAAGTGAAGGGTCTCTCATGAACAGGCAGTTGCTGAGGCGTAATTGAATAATCGAATCTCGCTATAGACTTACAGCCCGTATCAGGAATGGATTTCACTGTGTGAAAATTGAACGTTTCATTACCGGAACCTAATATTAACAAGTTACGACGTCGTTAAGGTGGGGCCGCGGGTTCAGAAACCGTGAGTAAACGTTCGAAATCGAGACGCACTCACTGCCGCGGTCATCTTCCTCCTTTTTAAACGTGGGTGTTCCACTGCCTTCGCCCTTCGACACAAGGCAAACGTGCTTCTCGCGGATATACGATTGCTTACTCACGGCGCGTTATGTTATTCTTGCAAACCACATGTTACGGCAGGATGGATATAATATTATATATCCGCTTTTTATTGATTTTTACTGTAGCTTTTCTCCACGTTACGTGAGTGTGTCGCAAAGCTACTCTCTTTTGTTCTTTTGTACTATGCTAATTTTACGAATCTCATCTCTGAATGAGACCGCTTCATGAAATTTTCAAGGGGCTCACATGTCCGGTCATATCGATTGTATGTAATAAAATTTCCCGGCGAATTTTTTTTCTCGTGGAGCTAATATTTTCTCGGCTCCACTTTTGTACACAGACTTACATTTTTCGCGCGCTGCGACTTTGTTAATAATTTAACGCCACTCGAGATATACATAAAATAAGAGATTACAGCGGCTCGTTGAATCTAGCATACGTATGGAGTGCGACATTCTACGCTTACCGCGTGTATGAATGAGATTTTTAATGAAGAATATCTCACAGACTTTCTCATTGACGTACTGCACCGGCGTGTACCCTTGATGAGGACGTATGACGTTATTGCGGAAACTGTCACTTTAACTTCTCGGCGTCTATACAACACACTCGCAGTGTTGAGAGTGAGCAAATTGCGTCAAAGTTAATTACGCCTTCCTCGTTACGCGCACGTTAATCACGCGTCGACGAGCCCCGGCTCTTAGAAGAGAGAGTCTTTCATGGTGATCATATTGTTAACCCGTTTACATAGTGGAGACGAGAACCTAACTTGATGCGCGCGACGACGTGATTAATAATTTCTTCTTATTCTCTTTCTTTTCGCGAGATAAACAGTCTTCCGTTCACCGTTGCGTGAGAAAGTTATCATTCGATGTTCCACCAATTGTTTATAATCGACAGAACCGTCATCGAAATGATATTCTATTGCGATTTGGTGTAAACTTTTGCGCTTATTCTGCCTTTTATTTGAATCTAAAATTATACTTAATTTTTAGTCTCTGTTAGATTGTGATTTCCGGGTTTCTCATCGAGTAGATGATCAAAGTATCGTTATCCGACGATAAGCGACAAGCTTGAGAGAAAAAAATCAATTTGTTTCCCGAGTGTTATTATTCAACTAGATGCGTGAGAGAACTCTTATTAATAATTATTTGTCGTTCAATTCGAACGGAATAGTTAGCGCCGAAGATTGCATAAAATTATGTCCCGATTGTTACGCGGCGGAACTGTTGCGTGCAATTTATATGGTAATCGACATCGATTCGCTACGCACACACGGCACACTGCTGCGTTATCTCACGTGTATGATATGAGAATTATCGTCACGTTTTCCGAAAAGACTGTTCTCGGACGTTGAATATCAAAGCCGCGCGGATCTTCTCGTCGTCCCGATTTTCTTCGGCGTTACGCAACGACGTCAAATTATCTCGGCATTACTGCGGCTTAAGCACGATGATTAATTAATTCCAAGTGTGGGGAATTGTGACTAATTATTGGGATCGCGCTGTTAACGCGTTTTCCTTTGGCGACGAGCGTGTTTGCGTGAAATTTATGATTCATTTCACGGCTCAACGTGTTGATAAACAACAATGTGTAATGTAACGTAATATGCCGTTGTTTGCGCTGAAAAATGATTCTTCTCACCGTCGAATGCTAGGATGCAACATTGTGTTAATGGGGAATTAACGTGCAGTACGGTATATACCACAGAAACAATAGTTGTTTCTTTTCAGAATCATTAATCAACTGAGGATCGAACAAAAATGCACGATATCAGCTTAATTTAGTTCTTTATTTGATAATGTTCCTCTCAAGCAACATCGTTTCCTCATGAGCTGTATGCAAGAACGATGGATGCAAGACGCATTTGTTAACATTGTTGCTCTGGAGCACCATCTGGTTACTTGTTCTGCTCGTCAGTGTCTTAATAGTTTTGAGTTTACTACTAGATGACAAAAGTCGTTGAAAAAATCATATTTTGAAAGCAATATAACCGCATTCAGGAGACATCATTTAAATCATTTCAACAGTGAAAACACCTTTTCCCTTAAATCTTTTGTGTCTGCCATATAAAGGATTAAATAATTATTAGGAAAATGGTTCGGCTTAACACTTAAGGAAGGTAAATTCATTTATCCTATCGTTTGAAATGATTTGTATCAACATCCAGCGCAAGGCTCTTCATCCTTCTTAATTTGGTTCTTTCAATTTGTCAGTGAATTTCGATTTTTTTTTAAACGCGGAGATCTCTCTTTACATCGTCGTGTGCGTAATTCAGCACATGAGCTCTTCTCAATTATCTTCAGATCTTCACCTGGAAAGTTTCAGTCTCCACGTGATTTATCACATTGTAACATGCGCTGAGAGATTCGCACAGAGATACATGAAATTGATTGAACTGTGTAGCACAACCAAGTGGTTAGCTTCCTCTAGCTCGTCAAGTCAAGTAGTTTCGAGGTCACGACACGACAGTAGGGCAAACGAGCAACTACTCTATGCGAATCTATTTTGCCGTCGTTTCGCGCCTTTCATATTTAACGTCTTCATGCATCTTTCGTATGTGGCGTTCGACGCGTTCTCACGGTATCGCATTTATTAGCGCACGCGACATCTCCTCGTCGTGTGTCGCCTTAATTAAGCAGTTTTAGAGCGCGCCAAAATCATTTGATCGCGCATTTGTGCGTAAGTTATGCCGGCACATTCAATATGAACGAAACGTATGTGAACGAAACGTAGTTGTCGGCGAAATCGTTCGATTATCTCTTCTCAAAGAGTTCGCGTCAAAAGCCGCGACAATTACGGGACTCTTGGGATATTGATTTGATTTGAGAAACGCTGGTGCACGCGCGTGTTTTTCGCACGCAGACCGAAAGCGGCTCTCTTATCAAGCCCTCCTTTCTTCCCCTCGTCTCACCGTGTCGACCACCATCGTGCAACTTCTCGTCCCTATCGCGCGAATGTATCCTCGACATATTTATCGCGCACTTAACGTGTATAACGTGCTTTCTCGCTCGTATTAAACGTCGTGCCGTTTACTATGCACGGTGATAAGTCCTAGCCCGGCGTATCGTACGGTAATCAGCCGGCAACTCACAATGCGGCAACGTATTATGAAATCCGATCCACTTTGTACGTTCAAGCTTGTTACACAGAGCTTGGCGTTTTTCTCAAGCAGTCGTCAGCATCCCGAGCATGCGAAAACTTCGTCTGGTTCGGGGCGTGGTGCGCAGATTTTCGGCAGAGAGCCTCGCGGTAATCCCCCGTAAATTTTGGCGGAATCTGTAACGGAGCTCGTTGGCAACGTGTCGAGCGTGTAGGCGGTTTAAGGAATTTTCGAATTATGCTCACAGTCGATGTACACCGACCTTCGGCGCTGTGCCAGGATCGACTAGATCCCGCTAGATCCCTAAGCGAAGCGTAAAACTTCGCACTATACCTTTTCCTGTTATCTCTCCAAGAGTGATTACCATTCGATCGAGACGCGGCGGAAAAGTAAAGCACTAAGAGAAATCCGATGAAAAACACGGACATTTCCAATCAAATAGAGATCAATTTTTATATCCGATCGCATCGCATTGAGAAATATCAGCTCTTAATTTGTCGATCAGTTTATCTGATAAAATGCCATTACAACCGGAGATATCCGATTAAATCGGATAATTTTTTAATTAAATCTTACTATAATATTAATGATAATAACCTTGTATACATATTACCGTTTTATCATAGTAAAAAGTATGGCTGGAGCCAAAAATAATTATAATTTTAGTTAGATCAATCATTTTTTCTCTTAGTTTGTATCAGAGTTATTAGTACCCACACAGACACACACACACACACACACACACACACACATTAGTACTTTTATCTTACGCGATTTCCGAAAACACGATCGAATTTCGTCGACGACGATCACGCGAGAGAAACAGAAGAAACTGCCATTAAAATTAATAGTTAAAACGAGAAAAAGATAGTCCATTCGCTGTCTCTCTGAGCATGTTTCTTCGTTGCCGCGCGACCTCGTGTGCTTAAAGAAATATTCAGTTTGGGAGCGATTTTACGCTCGTCAAGGACGCGCCTCGTACGCGCCGATAATCCCGTTGCGTGAATAATTATATTCGCGGCTCGCGCGTGTTAACGAAGTCCCGGCGGCAATAACGCGAGCGAACGGCTTCTCGCTACGCTTATTTCTATCGCTGAATTAGCAATTTATGCGAGCGAATCGTACAGGAGCTCTCTCACATTATCCGGAATTCCCGACCACTTCCGTCCGACCGATTCGTTGGGGGCGCGTTGCTCGTAAATAAGATTGTCCGCGGAAAATAAAAGCGCGTTCTGTAATTAAAGGGCGTTCGTCTCAATTTAACCTCACCTCCGCCGTATGCATTAAGCACGCTCGACGGACCACCAAGGTCGACGAGTCGTGCCGTCGGCCGGTCTTGAAGAAAAATTGCGTACGCTCCTCGTTTATTTTCGTTCTCGAATATTTGTAATCGGCTCGGCTTCTATGTAGCCTCCTCGAGTGTTCCTACATCGCGATTTTATATCGATTTTATATCTATTTTAGACTCGAGGTGGACTCGATGTGATCTCTCTTCTTTCTTTCTCTCTCTCTCTCTCTCTCTCTCTCTCTCTCTCTCTCTCTCTCTCTCTTTCTCTTGCATCAAGCGCACCTCGTACAGTTCGGAATATACAGTTTTCTGGTCGTAGCGTATCGCTATTTCGAAAACGTTCGAGAAGATATGAGGACTCGTCGGGAACAGGTGGACCACACCTGAACGTAGAATTAACTTGGCGGATCCACCTCGATTGGCGCGCGTTTTTATCGATACCGCCAATGTTTTATCTGATACTCGAAAGTTCATTATTGTTGAACAATAAATTATATTTTGCAAATTTTTACGAAATATTCGGATAAGACAATAGGACATTTCATTCTTTCGCTGTGCTTCTCTTCGAAGAAGTGGCCATCGAGCAATTAGCGAAATTCAATTTCCCACGACTCGACAAATGGACTTTGCACTGAAAGAAAAAATATCTAAAAGATAGTAAATAATATTAAATAGATTTATTTAATAGGTACACAGCATATATTTTTAAACTTATATAAAATATTTTTCAAGTAAGAACATTTCCTTAGAATCTTAAGGAAACCTTTCACGAAAGCAGTTATTTATTCCGTTTAAATAAAATATTTAGGTAAATATACTGTTAGTATCCCATTATATAAAGAAATATTTACTAGTTTTTAATATTTCTTCTCTCAGTGTACATGGTCTTTATTCCCACTCCTCACGATTGAAACATTAAATCCGTGCAGAGCGAAAACTCGGAATGCTCGTGGGAACCAGGTGGGATGAATACGGTCGGACGTCGTTTTAATTCGAGACCCATGCTAATGGGAATATTAAAACCAAGTTCGCTCGTGGCTGTTCGTCGTCACAATTTATTACGATCGCGTACGCTAAATTCCCTTTGGCGGGTATATTAAAATATAATATAGCACAACATTATAATATTCATTATAAAATTCTCTTTCCAGAAAACACAGAGTACAGAGTCCATCAAAAGAATGAAACGAGTCACATTGATTAAAAACTCTTATTGAAATGCAAAGTCCCTTCCTATCGCGATTACTGTATTTATACGAGGACAACATTGGTGTGCAACAAGAGCGTGTTCTGTATTATGCAACGAACTTTCCTATTATCCAATACTCGAGTAACAAGACGACACTTTTTTAATTGAACTTTTCCCTCCGTCGAGAGTTCGGCAGGGTCGCATTCCCTCGTTTGCACGGCGCCACGATTTCGCTCTCGCGCTGATGCGCGCGGTTTATTTACGGCTGCGGTGCGTATATGCGTTTCACGAGATTCTTCTGGCGTCACACACCACGGCGAGATGTGCATCATCCACGCTATCACCTGATACGTGAAATGCAATATAACTGTGCCCCGAGTATCGTTAAAAATACCATTCGCTCACGTCGCGCAATAACGTTGCATTACTTTGACGCACACATCTGTTAGGCGAGTCGCACTGCATTTTAATACCTGCATACGGAATGTCTCCATAATCGTGCACTTTTGCACGCATTTCAATATTCATTTCTTCAACGGATAATTGCAATTTAATTGGCGAATTCAGCGCAAAATTTAAAATGATTAACTGAATCTGTTCCTCGATCAGTCTCGACCACACACAGAAAATTTTATAGTACAAATTGCTACAGAATTCTGTAGATCAACACTTTGCAGTAATCGATTATCCTTTCATTTCGTGTATGCTATCGAAAAATTTATTTCCAGCGAAATTTCATGTGTCCAAGATAAACCAAGATAAACCAAGATAAACTAAAAGGTTTGTTTCTACATCACTAGAAACAATCGAAAAGAATTTATATATATAAAAAATTTATATAAAAACAATATTCTCTCTCTCTCTCTCTCTTTTTCTCCGCGTGTAGTATTTATTTCATCAAAATTGCACACATCCTTAGCGTATCAATATGACATAGGGACGAGAAAGCGATATTCAATATTAATTTTTTGCGCAAAGTACACGAGGAAAGTTTTTCTCTCTTCAGGAATCTAATATTAAAAATGAATATTGGGGAGAGTGATCCATTTGCAGATCCTCGTTGAGGGGGAGCTCAACTCGAGAGAAAATACCGTGGGTCCCTCCTTAGGGAGAAGTCACACCTTGGTAGGAAAGGTGTGTGGGAACTCGTAGCTTCTTCCCTTCTACCAAATTGTGAATTCTCCCTTACACGCACACCCTATATACGAAGCTTTCACGACGAGGAAGCTCGCGTGGAACGAGCGTAATTCGAGGCAACATTTCTCTCTCTCTCTCTCTCTCTCTCTCTCTCTCTCTCTCTCTCTCTC